>NC_138771.1:218165935-218223377 GCF_965119305.1 Pelophylax lessonae | reverse complement strand
TATGTGTCACTTTTTACATACTGGTGAAGAGAAGAGATAGTCTTCTGGGCAAAATAATGATAGCTGAATACCTGCTACTTTGGCCTAGCATAGGCCATAAACTAGCATAAGGGGCTGATTCTGCTAGCTGGAATGTCAGCAGTTTTCCAAGCTTGCTTTAAGACACTGGGCATAGAAGTATTAGTAGGACATATTTTTTATTTGCTCCAGTAGCTGTGGAAGAGACACCTGCCTTGGCACCTGGCATGCGTTAACTAATTCACGTGGAATCCAGATGGATGGTACTTTCACCATGGCTGATACACTGCAGGCAGAGGCTGCAGACCACAGTGGTGCTTTCAGCAGCAGATATTTAACATTCTTCAGGCCCACAAAACAGAGTTTTGTGGACTTGCCCTGTGGATAGCAGTGGTCTGTACATGTGGGACAGTGCCATAAGTTGGATTAGGGCAACTGCTCCCTCCAGTCTCCTTCAAGCTGCCCCTATTACTGAACAAATGCCCTCTTTGTCACTCTTTTCTTGTTTATAGCGCAAAAAATAAAAATTGCAGAGGTGATTAAATACCACTAAAAAGAAAGCTCTACTTGTGGGAAAAAAGGACATCAATTTTATTTAGGTACAGCGTCGCATGACTGCGCAATTGTCCGTTAAAGTAACGCAGTGCCAAATAGCAAAAAATGGCCTTGTCATTAACGGGGCGAATCCTTCTGGTCCAGAAGTGGTTAAGAGAGGTATGGACTCCAGAGAGAGAGAGATATCATTTTGTCCCATGTACAAATCATTAGTAATACATTATCTAGAATATACAGTTTAGTTTTGGACACCATTTTACAAAAAGGATATTGGGGAACTGGAGAACGTGCAGAGAAGGGCAACCAAACTGATAAGAGGCATTGAGGAGCTCAGCTATGTGGATGAATTAGAGGAACTGAACTTATTCTCTCATGAGAAGAGGAGATTAAGAGGGGATATAATCAATACACAAGTGGTCCATATAGTGAACTTGGTGGTGGGTCATCACAGAGGACAAAAGGGCACTCTTTACATCTAGAGGAAAAGATATTAAGGCTTCATTCACACCTGAGCGTAGCAATTTACTGGTGTTTTTTGGGGGTTTTAAGCATTTTTTCAGCTTTTTACAAGTGTTTTACATCATCAGGCATTTTTGTTTAGCCAATAGAAAGCACTAGGGGGAGGAGAGGGAGAGGAAATTAGGGGTGGAAGGCTGCTGTTTGAGCAGAAAATGATGGACAAAACACTCATAAAACACTCAAGACAGGCATTTCTATTGAAGTCTGTGGTTCCAAAAATGCTTGTAATCTGCCAAAAAGAAGCTCATGTACTTTTTTGAACAACAGACCTTTTGCTTCAGGTGACAAAATGCTCAGATGTGAACTTGTTGAGTGTTTTAGAGAATACAGAAAGGTTTCTTCACAGTAAGAGCTATAAAAATGTGGAATAGACTCCCTCAAGAGCTGGTTGTGGCCAGACAGTAGATTGCTTTCAAAAAGGCCTGGATTCTTTCTTAAATGTACATAATAAAATTGGTGTAAGCTGGGGAACAGGTAGCAGGTACAAAGCTCCCTGGGATAAGCAGTTTCTCAGGCACAGATACCAAATCCAATGAGGTAGTGACAAACACCATGTGTAGCAACGATATGTCATCTAATGGAAGAGGAAAAGGTCATGAAAGTTACACATCTCTGTAAAACCCCCTAAGAAGATGTATGACAGCCTCAGCCTGGGCTCCAACCAGGCCATGCCCCCAACACATTTCACTCTGCTCATGGAGATTAGTCATGACTGAGCTCTGTGGTTGGAGTGAAACCCAATGGGGGTGTGGCTTGGTTGGAGCCCGGGCTTAGGCTGTCATACACCTACTTATGGTGTTTTGCAGAGATGTGCGACTTCCAGGACTTTTCCCTTTTCAATTAAATATCTAGAGCTGGGACGAGCTCTGTCCTTTTCTGCCATTTAAGCGGTTGCTACATAAGAGGACCTGGTGGAGCCTTGAGTGGAACCTGTAAATTTAGTTTGGGTCACATTGGTAGGTCATAATTGAATGGTGGAAATAGAAGAGACAATTTACCTAAAATCTCCCTGAAGGTATATACTTTGAAAAAAAATAAGCTAAAAAATTGCCAAACAGTGGCAAAGCAAATCATCTAGTATAGCTTGTGATCTTCTAGCTAGTACTTGCTAGTACCCCATTGTATTATGTACACAGTTTAAGAAAATGTAAATCCAGAATGCACTAAAACTCCTCCAAAGCACAAACTCACATACCAGAGATGAGGAAGTTGGTATCCCAAAGGAAAAAAAAAAATAATAGTGCCATGCTTCTGTGACTGAAGAGGGAAAGAAACCAAGGTTTTACTGTATCAGCAGTGCAACGTGCTCACTAGACGGAACCCTGACACTTAAAAATATCCCTACAAAAACTAGATTATTGAATCTACCTATAGTGGTATATAGTACCCTAACTACACTGCATATCCCTTTCCTCAAACTAAAAGAACAGCTCCATACAGCAGAAGATCATTTCTAACTGACACTGTGCCTTTAATTTTTTTTTTCTGACTCAAACAGCACAATCGCTGTATTTCTAACTACACTGACAATCTGTCTGTAATCTGACTGTTCTTCTGCTGATATGGAGCTTTACAAGCAATTGGCTATGCAGCAAACGTTGTGTGACAAAGCAGGAGTAACACAAATGCTTCCACTCTCTTCCACAGCCTCTGTATTACAGTGCTAGAGGTTAGGCGGGACTATGTTATATACTGGGGGGGCGTATTCACTCCTGATTGGCCTCTGGTCCCCGTAGTCACTCCAATCAAGTTCCTAGCAGACTCCTGCCCCTCATTGGCTTTTACTGACGTTTCTGGGCCAATCACGGGCTTTTAAAGCCCACTTCCTGTCCCATTGCATTTTGGGCGGTTCTGGTGACCGAATTCTGAACTTTTACCGGAAAAAGTTCAGAATTCGGCCGAATTTCGAACACCCAATGCTCTGCAATAATACCTAAAGGTAATAAAGCAAAAAATTAAAAAACTGTTCAATTCCATGCTTTTAGAATAATAAGGTTTTTGATCTCTTATCATTACATTATTTTTGTTAAAAGAGGGTGCTTGTGCTGTAATATACGCTCAGTCCTGAAAAGCTCTTAAACCTGTCACTATAATTCATAGGATCATTGGAAAACAGATGTAATGTTTTTTTTTTTTTAAATTTACTTAAAGTAACTATTTACTTTTGGGGTGTTAAACGTATTGTTTGTCAACATGTTTTAATTAAACAGTTTATAAGAAATCTGATTTCAGTAATAGTAAACTGTTAAGTTAAATTTTTTTGAACAACTGTACATTTTTAATTAGTGGACTATTGTATTTCATCAAACACTCTTTTATAAAGTAAGATGGAACAGATTTGATGGGTTGTGATGTTTTGTACCAGCTCATAGATCCTATTGTCAACAAACATATTTCACTGGGAAAATTATCTTTAGGCTCTCCAGTGTATGCATCCTCTCTTTAATTATCATTAATTTTGATGGCAAAAAATCAGATGGCAGCATATTTGTGTGTGCCAGTTTTCAAATCGAGATTCTGAAGTGGTCTTAATGCACAATCAATGGCATACTGTGCTGAATATAAATAATACATTTTGCATTCATTCAACAGATTGAATGGAGAATCTTTAATTTGAATACCTTATTATTTAAAAATGAGTGTTGACTAAATCATATATTATAACATACATAGATAACTATTCATTAATGTAAATTGCAGAAGAAATACATTTCAATAACATTTAAAATTATGTTGTAATTTACCATGACTTATGTTGTATTTCACAGATTTTTCTGTATACTGTATACTTTTTTGAGCTGCTTCTTTAAATATACTATACATTGCAAGTGAGCGATCATAAAAACATCTATTTTAATGAATATCAGTAAATTTTTAGCCAGTATTACTTAATATAAATGGATTATACAATATATGGTAGTAATAGTAAAAGTCATAAAATAGGAGTTGTGGCCTGGCAAACATGTTGTGAAACGTGTCTAGCTGCACCACCTTACAGCATTGATCCATCGCATTATCCTGCACAATACAGTGACTTTCCTCCTGCTCCAAAAGTAGTACCTGAGTAATCCTCTGCCTCCTTGACTCTTCGTGTTACCTTCAAAGCTTGCCTCTGTGGTCTTTGGCTGGACAAATACTGGCAGGTGCACAAAAATGGTGCTGAAACAATGCTGGAAGATATACTGTATATCCCAACACTATCTGACATGGTAAAATTACTTGCCAGAAAATTGTGACTACTAAGAAAGAAGAAGTTAAGATAGATACTTCCTGGATTTGGCAAGACTTACAGAAACTGAGAGGTATAGGGGAATTAACTAAACTAGACCAACTGTGCAAGGCAACCAATCAGCTTCTGTCTTTAATTTTCAAAGCTTAACTGAACAAGCTGAAGATAAAAGATGACTAAACATTGCTGCTCCAGATTCTGGCTTCTCCAGTTTTAGTAAATTCTCCCCATAGAATCACAGACACTTAAACTAAGATTAGTACTGTAGAAGATCAGATAAATCCTTTACAGTATATATCTGATCAACATTACCTCCAGCTACAGGCTTTGCAGCAGAAACAAGAGGATCTAGAAAATACAGTGGGTACGGAAAGTATTCAGACCCCCTTAAATGTTTCACTCTTTCTTATATTGCAGCCATTTGCTAAAATCATTTAAGTTCATTCTTCTTCCTCATGAATGTACACACAGCTCCCCATATTGACGGAAAAACACAGAATTGTTGACATTGTTGCAGATTTATTAAAAAAGAAAAACTGAAATATCACATGGTCCTAAGTATTGAGACCCTTTGCTGTGACACTCATATATTTAACTCAGGTGCTTTCCATTTCTTCTGATCATCCTTGAGATGGTTCTACACCTTCATTTGAGTCCAGCTGTGTTTGATTATACTGATTGGACTTGATTAGGAAAGCCACACACCTGTCTATATAAGACCTTCCAGATCACAATGCATGTCAGAGCAAATGAGAATCATGAGGTCAAATGAACTGCCTGAAGAGCTCAGAGACAGAATTGTGGCAAGGCACAGATCTGGCCAAGGTTACAAAAAGATTTCTGCTGCACCTAAGGTTCCTAAGAGCACAGTGGCCTCCATAATCCTCAAACGGAAGACGTTTGGGACGACCAGAACCCTTCCTAGAGCTGGCCGTCCGGCCAAACTGAGCTATCGGGGGAGAAGAGCCTTGGTGAGAGAGGTAAAGAAGAACCCAAAGATCACTGTGGCTGAGCTCCAGAGATGCAGTCAGGAGATGGGAGAAAGTTGTAGAAAGTCAACCATCACTGCAGCCCTCCACCAGTCGGGGCTTTATGGCAGAGTGGCCCGACGGAAGCCTCTCCTCAGTGTAAGACACATGAAAGCCCGCATGGAGTTTGCTAATAAACACCTGAAGGACTCCAAGATGGTGAGAAATAAGATTCTCTGGTCTGATGAGACCAAAATAGAACTTTTTGGCCTTAATTCTAAGCGGTATGTGTGGAGAAAACCAGGCACTGCTCATCACCTGTCCAATACAGTCCCAACAGTGAAGCATGGTGGTAGCAGCATCATGCTGTGGGGGTGTTTTTCAGCTGCAGGGACAGGACGACTGGTTGCAATCGAGGGAAAGATGAATGCGGCCAAGAACAGGGATACAGGAATGGCAGAGGATCCCCAAATCCAGGTGTGAAAGACTTGTTGCATCTTTCCCAAAAAGACTCCTGGCTGTATTAGATCAAAAGGGGGCTTCTACTAAATACTGAGCAAAGGGTCTGAATACTTAGGACCATGTGATATTTCAGTTTTTCTTTTTTAATAAATCTGCAACAATGTCAACAATTCTGTGTTTTTCTGTCAGTATGGGGTGCTATGTGTACATTCATGAGGAAGAAGAATGAACCTAAATGATTTTAGCAAATGGCTGCAATATAACAAAGAGTGAAAAATTTAAGGGGGTCTGAATACTTTCCGTACCCATTGTAGATTATGCAGAAAAAAACTCTGTTTTATGGGCCTCATAGAAAAATTTGATTGGTCTAAACCTACAGGCTTTTTAGAATCTCTTTTGATTACTATTTGTGGCAGAGAAAAATTATTTTTCACCTTTGAATTGGAATAAGCCCACCATCCATGTTTTGCCTGCCTCCAAAGACCCCAAAAAAATGCCCAAAAAAACCACCTGCAATAACACACCTGGGCATTTTTTTTTGTCGCAGGCGGTTTTTTTGGGCATTTTTTTGGTGTCTTTGGAGGCAGGCAAAACATCTGAACTTCTGTATAGGGGTATATATACACACACTTATATGTATTTATACACATACACATATATAGGTGTTATAGGAGCGGAGACATATGCCTGTTAATTATTTCATTAGCGCAAATGAAGTAGTTCTGCTACTTTCACACCTATATATGTGTATGTGTATATATACATACATGTGTGTGTATATATACCCCTATACAGAAGTTCAGATGTCATGCCTGACTCCAAACATGTCCTCAAAAAAGCCCTATAAACGCCTGCAGCAAAAAGCAGGGTGACAGGAAGAAGAAGCCATATCGCTGTTCTAGAAGTGACCTAAGAGAAACGATCTTTTCTCTATAGCGGTCACCCTGACATGGAAGGGTTTTGTCACCCTGCCATAGCAGTCAGAGTCAGTTAACCCTACACTACACTACGGTCCCCTTACACTTTCCCTACAGAAACTAGATTATTAAAGATAACTATAGTGGAAAATAGTACCCTAACTACACTAGATATCCCTTTCCTCACACTAATAATTGCTAAATGACACTTTGAAGCAGAAGTAACAGAATTGCTTCCACTCTCTTCCACGTCCCTGTATTACAATGCTAGGAATTTGGCATGGCTATCTTATATACTGGGGGGTGTATTCACTAATGATTGGCCTCTGGACCTCCTAGTCACTCCAATCACATTCCTAGCATTCTCCTGCCCCCTCAATTGGCTTTTACTGATAGTTCTGGTCCAATCACGGGCTTTTAAAGCCCATTTCCTGTCCCATTGCATTTTGGTCGGTTCTGGTTGCCGAATTCCGAACTTTTTCAGCAAAAAGTTCGGAATTCGGCCGAACCTCAATCAGTCCATGTTCGGGTCGAACCAATGGTCGACCCAAACCGTTCGATCATCCCTAGTTATAATATAAGAAGGCTGATCTTCTCCAGGGGGATTTGATTTCTCCAACAACTCTTGTTCCTCCAAACCACCAGAAAGGCTTGCAGAAAGTAAACACAGGACTCCTCCACAGCTGCCTGGTATCACCCAGACCACTCAGAATCAGCCCAATGGTATATATTTTTTCTTTGTTTGCATCACTGCAACAGGGACATCCAGAATGGAACTGTCTAAATCTCTTTCAGATAAATTAAACATGCAGCCTACAGCACGTTACTACTTCCTAGATTTCTTGGTGGCTTAGGTCTCCCTCATATAGCTAAGTATTATCAAGCTGCATATTTATCCCTCCTACCCAAATATGCATAGCCCCCCCCCCCCCAAGTTGGTCTTGAAGTGATTGACTGGGATCCCCTCTCAGTAGCCAATCTGTTGTGGCATCGCTCCTTTGATTGGAAAAGCCCCTCTAACCCAATCACAGCGCATTTTTTTTCTCTTTGGGACAGGCTTAAGATTCCTTTTGCGCTCCAATCACCCCACAACCCACTACAATCTTTCCTAAAATAACCCAAAACATTGTTTACCCATCTTATACCACTCCTTCATAATATGCATATGCCTTGTTACACTCAAATGAGAGATGCTGGCAGTTTAGGTGTACAGCTGTATGTTTCCTGGAGTATAACTTTGTTAAGAAAGGTCAAGTGATGTTTTGTTACCAAGAACATCATCTTGTCAGCTTTAGAAGTTTTTTTTCTCAAGACTTTTGAGAGATGATTGTTAATTGGTTACTGTTACTGTTACCCCAAGAAATGAAAAAGCAAATCACAAATCAATCTGACACTGTTTTTTCTCACATTAAAACCTAAACTTGCTTTGCCAGTAAACACCCATTCTTGGAATCTAGGAAAATCAAATATTATGGCATCCTCAGTATTTCTTTTTTTGTGTGTAGGGAGTTGCTAGTTAAGGCTAGGGGGTGGTTACGGGAACACCTATATAGAACACTGTGCCAGTTGAGGTTATGGGGTCAGAGATCATATCCATTGACCTATGGGGTGATCAATTATGCATATAATAATTATGAGATAATCTAAAACCACACTGCCCAGCTACAAAAAGAACAGACACCTTTTCAGATAAGTTCACGAATAGTGATGAGCCAAACATACACTACGTATATTGTCAAAAGTATTTGGACGCCTCCTTTTTACATACACATGAACTTTAATGGCATCCCAGTCTTAGTCTCTAGGGTTCATAATTGAGTTGGCCCACCCTTTGCAGCTAAAACAGCTTCAACTCTTCTGTGAAGGCTGTCCACAAGGTTTAGGAATGTGTCTATGAGAACGTTTGACCATTCTTCTAGAAGCCTATTTGTGAGGTCAGGCACTGATTTTGGACTCTATATGTGTATGGGATAATATAGTGTACTTGGGTATGATTCAAGGCAGGTTCAGCGAATGTTTCTAGAGTTCAGATGCCGTATCTGAATCCCACCAAAGTCAATCGGAGTAGATGAGAGTTTAATATAGATGTTATTAGGGTTGCATCCCTAAGTCATACCAGGCCCTTTAGGATTTTAAGGAAGTACCCCATGCAAAAATAGGGGAAAAAAGTTTGAAGTCTCCATAGACAAAATTCATATCATGCCCTTATTTAAGCATGCAGCCTGACAGGCAGAGGAAGGGAGGGATGTGAATGCACCCCCACCCCCTCCAAACCATACCAAGCCACATGACCTAAACATGGGGGGTTGCCTGGCCAAGGGTGAACCTCCATAACAAAGCAAACTTATGCCCATGTTGATGAGGACAAAAGCCTCTTCCTCACAACCATGGCCTAGTGGTTTTTGGGGGTCTGCAGGGAGGGCTTAAAAATAAGGAGGCATCCAGATACCATCCTACTCCTACTCATTCACAAAATTAAATGTACGGGCAAAGCAAGTTTCAGGTTTAAGTGTACTTTCAGTTTTTGACCTTTAAGTCCTTTAATTAAAAAACAAAAATCCCCATGATGTTAATAATGTTGTTTCACATCAATCTCTATACCCTGTGCCCATTGATTGATCAAGTGAATGACAATAATTTACATTGTGACAGTTTTTTTTTTAAATAAAAGATTAGTAAAAACGGTGTTTGTGTTAATAGGGCCTAGTTCTAACAAGGGGGACTAGGTATTTTGCCAAGGGGGTTCCCCTCATGTATCCTGGAATGGTTCTGGAGGAGGGGTTCCTCCCCTGGTATAGTTTTTGGGTTTGGTATGAATTTGGAGGGACCCCATGCCTTTTTTTAAAAAACTATCTCAGCTTAATTGCTTAGATGGCCAGGGATTCCTGGCCATATAAGTGAACAGTGCTAGGGATTTCACTGCTTGTTAAGGACTCGGCAAAGCCTGTTTGGACCAACCCTTAAGCTCATTCCTATTAACATTATGGGTCTTTCCAAGACAAAGCAACCAAATCAATACTCTGCATTATGAAGAAAAACAAAGTGCACAAAGTGGGTCATACAAAGTCATAATAGCAAGCAAGGACTCTAGTGGAAGGAAATTCCACAATTCATAAAGTGGGTTATAACAAGACACAGAATGTACCACAATGAAAAGCAGATAAGCCTTGTTAAAAAAAAAAAAAAAAAAAAAAACCACAAGCATTTGCTAATTGTTTCAAATACTCCCTGCAACAAAGTTAGGTGATATCCCTGTGAATATCCTAGACCACGTAGATCCCATTGTTTTATACTTTCCACCTAACCCAACAGGTGACTATGTAAAAAGAAATGTGAAAATAAACATATATAAAAATAATGATACACCTCAATGATGATGCCCCTAATGTGCAATGTAGTGAAATACAGTATGACTAGTTGCACTTGTGTTTGACCTGGGATTCACAGCTGAATGAATTCATTGACATCATGTGATCTTTATTAAAAAAAAAATAAGACTTACATTTGTGACGATCCTGCAAACAGTATGAGGTCATTATGCAGTACCATAATGCACAGCCACCACATCAGTTAGCATATACAGTAGCTTTGAAAAAAGGTAGTTCTTTGTTAAATACCGTATAGAACAATTCATACCATATTGGTAAAAACAATATCCTCCTATTGACAGACACTTTCCCATCCATTTACAAAGTTTTGGGATATTTTTAAATCTGTAATTAATAATTTCCTTTATTATTCAGTGGATCAAGTTTCTTTCCAAATCCAATTTTGCTTATGCAGTTGCAAACTATTATACCATATTATATAGTGACAATTACTGTAGTAATTGCAGGCGGAGACATACAGAATCTATCATGAATTATGTATTCATTATATCTTTAACTGGATTATTTTAGCATGAAGCTGCACTGAACCATCATACATTTTTCACCATTACAGAATAATTGCATTTATCTAACTGTATTCCATATCTAGACTAAAAAACGAATTCATAAATTTAATGGCATTGTATTCTCATTCATTCCACTTAATGCAAACAGATAACCAAACTAATTAAAGTAACTAACTCTGAAGGAATTAAATGACAAAGTAATATCTTTCTCTATTATTCTAAAATTTGAAATTTAATTTCATTTAAAGACTTAATTACTTTCATTTGATTATACCGCAAGTCCTGCTGGCTGATTTCAGTCTGAATAAAATCATCTAATTTATTTTATAATATAACCGTAAGCTTTTTGCAGTCAATTCAATTTACAGTCATCTCAAGTTACACTTATAGTATACCACGTACTGGGATTTCACCATTATCTGAAATAAAACATTAATTGCTGGTATTCAATGTTCTCGTGCTGCATTTGCAAGACTGTACAAATGTGCCTTGGAAACGTGATAGCATATGAATGGGAAGTTTTAAGTAAAGCTGATTTCCAGTTTTTGGGCAAAAAAAAACGTACTTTGAATCACAACTGATAAATAAGTAGATAATTATATACACAGTTTTACATCTTTTGGAGTGCTGTTATTCTGCTCTTAGAAAAATTTCTGACAACTAAAAGCTGAACTGCAGGCAATCACCTAAATACAGTGCCAAATGCATGTTTGCAAGTTCTTACCTGCCAATCTCATATCCACGAGATTTACACAGCCTTGTCAGAAAGCCCATTTTTAAAAAAATTAGTGTAAGAAGGGGAAGTTTGCCTTTTCAATAAACTTCAAATATTCTGGCCACTCCTCCAGACCCTGCTGCATATACTGTAAAGGATGTGATGCCCTGTGCTGCCGATGTAATGGTCTGCACACACCACAAAACACAGCCCTGGAGTGAGTATCCACCATTGTATCAATGGCAAGTGTTCTTTGGTCAGTGCAGCCACATTACACTGACCAATGAGAAGGGCAGTTGAGGCTTCTTCTTGGTCATGTGGTCTCCCTGACTAATTAGTGCTTGCCACTACAAGTATAATGATGGATACTTACTCCAGGGCCGTGTATTGTGGTGTGCGGTGGATGGATAGCTACACTGGCAGCAAGGGGCATCAGGATCACTTTGTGCCCTGGGGCCCAGAGGGGTAACCAAGATATATGGAGTTAGTTCAGATTTCATTTTATGTTATATCTATTTATTCTACCAGTTTCTGCTTCGTCTCACAGGCCTTTTTGTATTAAGGTAACCACCACCTCCAAGTCCTTTAGGACAGTAGCTGTAGAAACAAGGGAATGCATTCTGGATGTTGATGGATGAAAATTTTCATGCCACTCGTTTGGCACTGTACTGAATTTTCAGTGGCTCAGGATGGCAGGACCCTATAACCCCAAAATGACCCTATTTAGAAAAGTAAACCCCTAAAGGTTTCTGGCAAGAGGTATAATTTGGATTTGAACCCTCATTTTTCAGACTGCGGCAAAATTATAAAAACACTAAATGGTAGTAAAGTATTTAAAAAAAATAACCTGTCTCCCAGCAAGTTACTTGCATAATGCACTGCAAACTAGCACATCATGATGGACTTACCTGTAAAATGGATCGCTCTAGCAGCCCACTGTCCCCAGTGACAGGACTTTTTCACCTGGTCTTCCTTCCAGGGTAATGGATTCTGGACTTTTGAATGGCAGACATGCGATTATATCACTCCCACGCATGCACATGGCACAGTGCATTCAGTGTGCTCGTATTCAGAGAGCAGTAGGCATGCACCAGTGACGTCACCAGCTGCAGAAATTGTAATTTTCTCCTATATGTGGCATGTTTTGAAGATATTCATTAAAACCAAAGAAATTTCAGCGCTGGAGCTGTGGCAGTCTCAATAGAAGATTGATAATAACTCCACCTGTGGTGCTGCTAATAAAGGTGCTGAACCAGCACAAAAGTACACAGAAAACAAGGAGATCAGCGCTAGCCTCAGTGGATATAGGGGAACCACAGCCAACATGAACCAATATAGTTTATTGAAAATTGATAGTTGAGAATAAAAATCCAAACCGATATGTGAAGTCCCTGATGGATGAGGGGTGTACACCAAGCATCGCCGCCGGATGGGGTCCGCTCTTTGATGGAGAAAGCTTGAGCTGGTTGATTGTGCAGCGAGGGGAGGGGAGCACACCGAACCAGCCGGTATGCACTAACACTTCCTCCTTCTAACTCCTATGCTGCAGAACTCCGCGGAGCGGGATGGATGCGTGCAGCCAGAGACCGGAAGGACGTCACTACTGGATGTGATGAAACAGGAATTCAGAGCCAGCTTGACTCGCAAACAATGCCCAGTTGTCGTGACGACATGTTTCGCGGAAGTACCGCTTTGTCAAAGTCAGGTGACAGCATAGGAGGTAGAAGGAGGAAGTGTTAGTGCACACCTAGTGGTTCGGTGTGCTCCCCTCCCCTCGCTGCACAATTAACCAGCTCAATCTTTCTCCATCAGAGAGCGGACCCCATCCAGCAGCGATGCTTGGTGTACACCCCTCATTCATCAGGGACTTCACATACCGGTTTGGATTTTTATTCTCAACTATCAATTTTCAATAAACTATATTGGTTCATGTTGGCTGTGGTTCCCCTATATCCACTGAAGCTTTATTTTAAGCTTAACTGTAGGTACAAGTGACCAAGTGGTGTTCACTACCACTTTTAATACAAAATTTTCAATAAAAGCATAGGTTCACTGGTGGATGTTGCAAAAATGATAGTGGCATGATGAAAACTGCATTCAGCAATATGTTTAGCAGCCTCTCTCGTGCACAAGGATAACATAGAGGTATAAAGATAAACCAGAAAATTCTGTGCTAAAACAATAAATCCCACCTATTAGCAGCTGTACAAAAATCGAATAGCTATTCTTATATATCACAAAAATTGCTGTTTTATGCTTAGTGCTGGGGATTAGCACTGTAGAATATGAGTGTATTTGTTTGAAACTTCCTTTCTCACGGTACTCTGATAGAATGGAGTGTGTGGAGCATTTGACAGTTACCATTTGACTCTGGGAAGCCTAAGTCATATTGGATGAGATTTCAAAAAATGCTTTGCTTGATCACTTTATTCAGCACTCTGGCACCATTCATACTTTGCGTAGTGGAAACATTTGTTCCTGCTTTTGACTTTTAATGCATTTTTTTAGTGGGTTTCTGCTGGTCGCACACAGGGCAGCCTATTTTCTTGAATGAGCTGCCCTACATATAACAAACATGTCTAACATGCTTCTGTGTCTTTTTGGGCATGGAGCATGGCATATTTTTTCAACGTAACTTTGTCATGTGGCAAAATGTGTAACAAAATATGAATCTGCTAACTGTGTTTGGGGTGCCTTTGAGAATTAATGGCACCCAAGCATGCATTGTGTATTCTGCAGCGATTTTAGCACAATCTGGAATCTCAGAAACACAAAGTATGAATGTGGCCTGAAAGGTGAATGGATCAGCATTCGGACATAGTTTACACTGAGGTGTTGACTATAGAGATAACATTGTAGTTGTATAAGGCTTTGTTCACATCTGCACATAGTGATGCATCATTTTTGGAGATGTACATTTTAGCACTTTTTTTGGCACATTTTCCATGCAAAATACTAACAGGGATCTTGTGCAGCAAGTGCAAATTCTCATGCAGCAAATGCTAATTGGGCCGTAGTGAGTGTCTGACAAAGGAGTCCTGCGCGGCTCCAAAACGTTGCACCTTATTCTTTGTGATGTGATCATTCCTCAATAAAGAAAAACTTCTCAGATGATATTTGATGATCTGTGGTGCACTGACAAATAATTACACTGACCTGTGATGTTTCCAGTCTCCAGCTGGATCCTGCTGTTGCACCCATTACTTCTGAGCCTGTTCCAAGAATGTGTACAACGAGAATATTAAGATTATTTACATCTGTTCACGGGCATGCCCACAAATCCTGGCATCCAGCAGCCTATTTAAATTCAAGGTCTGCTTAGCTTCAGTGTTGAATTGTCTTCAGCTCGACTTCCTATATCCTAAGTTCCTAAAAGTCTGCTTATCTTGTTCCTGACCTGGCTATGCCTGACACTTTTCTTGCATCACCCCTGCTTGCTATGTTTTCTGCTCACCTGTGCTGTAGACCCTGGCTTGGACAACTGACCATGATTCTACCTCCTGACCTCACCACCAGCACTTTGCCAACTCCTCCCTGTTCCTGACTTTGAACTTGATGCTGATCCTGCATCTGTTTTCCTGGTTGCTGCTAAACATAGCTTGTGACTTGACTCCATATTTCCACTGGAAGGACGCCTGTGTTTCTCCATATTTCCACTGGAAGGACGCCTGTATTTCTCCATATTTCACCTGGAAGGACCCCAGTGAAGTTCAAATTCACTGTTCCAGCTTCCCAGCACCTATGCTCTTCCACTGCCTGGGCAGCTCCTGTCTCCACTACCAGGGGTGTCTGGATGGGAATAGGCAAGAGGCCACCCTCTTCACCTCGGGCTCCGCAGTCAGGTATGTGACACAGCCTGTTAACTTGAATGGACTGACTGTTGCATAAAAAAACATGCCACAGAAGCTTATGTACCAAATTTTGGCGCCCCTGGTGCCTTTAGTAACACATGCTTTAGAGTGTTTTTCGTGTGTTCTCTCATGCATCAAATGCACAAAAATTGTACAACATTTGTGGTGCCATTAAGAAATAATTTCACTGAAATTTCAGAAACATGCAATTCTGCACGCGTTTTAGGAATGCCCAGGTGTCAATGCAGTTTAGGTGTGGGCATTACTGCCCATATTTATTTTGGAGAACATTTGTTTTCATTTTGCATATTTGTTGGTTTATGTATTTATTATTTTCTTTGCACATATTTATATAATGTTGGATATTTTGTACCATTTAAGCATATTTGTGTTCACACATTGATCTTTTATTTACAGTATTTGAGTTTATGTATACTATATTCAACAGCATATGAGTTTTTGCACACGGGTTTTGTTATTTATATATATTTATGTGGGTGATCTAGGCATTTTGGCGAGTTATTTAAAATGTATAAGAATGCCTCAGCCATTTCCTGGAAACATGGGAGCACATTCTGGCTGGCAGTTCTGAAAACTGCTATGATGGTTTTTTGGCATTGTATTATAGTTACTGTAGCTTAGAAGTGTCAGGACCCTCTTTTATCGGTGTCTTGGTTCCCTACATTATGTTTTTTCACATTTTGTAGTCCACCCTAATGTATTAGATATCTCTTTTTTTTGTGAGAAATAGGGTTTAAATTTGATAGCAAAATGGGATTAATGTATTTTTATTTCCTTGCTTTTTATTGGGAATAGTAAAAAAGTTGCAGACAAATATTTTTTCTGTAATTTTTGTGTAACAAAACATTTGCGTAATTTGCACATCCTCATATATTTACTATAAAATACAAATATCATAGTCTGCTAATTAAAGTTATGTCACATTAGTGCATGTTTTACCTTACATAGTGGAGTAATAAAGCTCAAAGTGAACATATGCATTTACATTACGAGAGCTTTATTCACTTTCGTTACAAAAAAACCCCAAAAAAACATTATGTGTAAATTGTTAACATAACATTAAAATAGGATTAATTGGGTTGACAAGGGCAACAACATAGTATGATGGTGACTTTTTCACTGGTATTTGGATAGCTAAAGATTTGAATGACCTTGCTTCACTTATTTGAGTATTGTACAGTAGCTTGTACAGTGAACTCAAATGTCATACAGAGCATCCAACATCATTATAGGAGTAAGGAAACCCTCCTGAAAGGTCCATAATTTGTGGGATTGTGTCATTAACTTCTAGTGTAGATGAGTACATATACCACTTGAATAATTGAACATAAATGAGTCTAGTTGTATTTATTAACACCAAATCCCAAAATAATTTGGAAAAAAAATGTTTAAGGAAAAACAGAAATTTTAATGCTGTTGAGTCCTGTCAGAATGAAGTACCAATGCAGTTATATTCTTAACAAATATGCTCATAAAACCGAAAAATATTACAGTGTTTTCCCACCTAGCTGTTAATAGCTACCCAACCCAAGATTCCCAATTGTTTGGTAAGATATAAAAGACAAGGTTACACTGAGTAAATGGATACCTAACATGTCAAACCTTAAATTTGTATGCGCCTATGAAATGAGGATATACCTCAGTATCATATATTTTCTATGGACGATTTTTCAAAAGCCCCCTATAGGTCTATAAGCCCCCATCAGTCTAGTGTTATGGAGGATTGTTAGAATTATTAGAATTAGAATTATTGCTCTCACTCTGGTATGTGCAGCGATATGTAACATGTGTATCGCAATCAACAGTTTCATGTGTAGGCACCCCTGACGCATGCTTTTACATTTGCATGTGCATATATATGGGGTGGGGGGCCTAAAGAAAATTATGTTGGAGGGGGGGATTAAATGTGCTTGGGTGTAACTTCTTTTTTTTGCAAATATATGTAAGGATTTTTAGATGACAGGTTCTTTTTAGACCCTGCATGCTCCTTCTGGGCTCCACTGGATGTATTGAAATGCACATCTCATCACGATACATCCCTTCCCGACAATGCTATTGGGAAAAAGTTACAGGGTGATCCCGAAGTGAAGTCAAAAACATTGCTTTTTGGGTCACAAATGGTGATGGGCTGAACACCTCTCTGTTTGGTTCACACCAGAACATCTCTAACAGGGAAAAAGTTCTAGCGAACATGCAAACTCTATTAAAGTCAATGGGACATGAACATGACAAATCAAAAGTCCTCATTGTTCTGCCCACCAGACTTTCATTCAGTATACTTGTGTTTATTTTGTTTAACCACTTGCCGACTGCCGCAAGTACTTATACTGCGGCGGTCAGCCCCGTGCAGGCAAAGTGACGTATGGGTATGTCACTCGTCTGCGAGCCAATAGGGGGATCACTGTGATCCCCGCGTGTGTGACCGGCAGACTCGATGTCCGCCGGCCACTCGCGATCCTCCAGTACAGAGGGAGAAAGGCAGACGGCTAATGTAAGTCTGTGTAAGTGCAGAGATCATACGGTCCTGCTATGTAGGATCGTATATCTCTGTAGTTACACAAACAGCCACATCCCACAACAGTTAGAAGCATGTCCCTAGGGACACATTTAACCCCTCCTTCTCAAATAAAGTTAACTTCTTCCCTGCCAGTGTCATTTTTACAGTAACAGTGCATATGTATAGCACTGATTACTGTAGTAATGTCACTGGTACCCCCAAAAGTGTCAAAAATGTCAGTCAAGGGTCCGATCTGTCCGCCGCAATGTCGCACTCCCTCAAAAAAATCGCAGATCGCCACCATTACTCGTTAAAAAAAAAAACACTAAAAATGACAAAAATCTTTCCCTTAGTTAGTAAATGCAATAACTTTTGTGCAAACCAATCAAAATACGCTTATTGCGATTTTTTTTTTTTTACCAAACATATGTAGCAGAAAACAAATTGGCCTAAAATGTTAAAAAATTTAGATTTTTACATTTTTATGGGGGAATTTTATTTTTGCAAAATTGTCGCTCTTTTTTTGTTTATAGCGCATGATCAAAAAATCGCACAGATGATCAAATACCACCAAAAAAAAGCTCTGTTTGTGGGGAAAAAAGGACGTCAAATTCGTTTAGGTACATGAAGGTGCAATTGTCCGTTAAAGTCATGCAGTGCCGAATCGCAAAATAGGGCCTGGTCAGGAAGGGGGTAAAATCTTCCGGGGCTTAAGTGGTTAAAATAACATGTTGGGTTTTCTTGATTCACACAAGTTAGTTATATGCAGAGCGAAGGCGCCATCTACTGTTCCTGTCTGGTACAGATTCAACTGTTCTGCCATAACTACACATTGTAAACTCAGAATGTGTTTAATAAAGTTGCTAGGAAGCATGGCATTCTGGGTAGAATTTCTACAGGAATTGTATCAGCCACCATTTTGAGAAGATACAGTAAGGCAGCAAGACATGTTTTCTCAATCTCTCGCCATCACCCCTGAGAGAGCTTAAAAAGTGAGTTCTTGTTATCCTATCCTGTACTTTAGATCATTGTTTCTTTATTGTATGCAATTTTGTACTGATTGATGTTTGTTTTTATCAATTTGTAGTCTCACCTGGCTTGTTCTAATGAATTTGAGATCAAAGAAATATGGTATCTGAAGTTTATGGAGCAGGAAGGTTTAGCTCTCTGTCCTAGAGACAGAACACTCATTGTAAAGGCTTATATGCAAGTTATTGCCATAAAAATGTATCAATGCAAATGTTTTTTTTAAACAATCTTTTTTTACAGGAGCAGTGATTTTAATAATGCTTAGAGTGAAACAATAAAAATGAAAAATTCCCTTAAATATCATGCCGGGGGGTCCCCTTAATGTGCGTATGATGTCAGAAGGGGGCGGCGCCACCAGGTGATGTAACCGGGTGTCCCCCGCTCCTTTCCTATAAAAGAGCTGTCATGGCTCGAGCGTCTCATTCGCTGTAAGGCGTGTGAAGAGGCAGGAGCGTCTTTTTTTCTTTCTATTTTTCAGGTGCGGCGGGCGACGTGATTAACAATGGATTTCCATCAGGGGACACAATTTTTTTTTTTATAATAAAGGACTTGTCAAAAACTGGCTTTTGTGTTTATTTTTTTTTCGTACACTTTTTTAGTGAATGGGTAGGGGTACAATGTACCCAATATCCATTCACATGGGGGTGCAGGATCTGGGGGCCCCCTTGTTAAAGGGGGCTTCCAGATTCCGATAAGCCCTCCACCCGCAGACCCTGACAACCACAGCTCAGGGTTGTCTGGAAGAGGCCCTTGTCCACATCAAACTCATACTGCCGGGTGCACCTCTAGGAAGTCCACCTGTAGGCACATGGCTGCAGTGCCTAGTAAAAAATCTGACCCTGAATATGGGGGAGTGGAGCAAATGGCACTGTGTGATGGAAGGCACAAAATCACTTATATTTGTGAGCACAATAAATTTTTGGGTTATCATATAAAGCGAGTTTGAGCATACTACATTCTATTGCTTTCATGTTGTTTTGTTTTTGTTTTTGGGGGGTAAACTTTATGAAGAGGAATAGAAAGAAAATAGGACATGAAAGTGATTTGGACTTGAGCTTTTTCTGACCCAAACTCATTAGGGGTCAAAGAATCTTGTGAGAGTTTATTTAGTTTGGCACACAAGTTCATAAATCCATACAGGACTTTTTAATTGCTAGTTTATAGATACAGTATATTGGACATTTGCCTGGGGGCATTGCCTTTCTAGCTGCTATGGGAAGAGATTTTCATTTAATTTATTTGAATTTACTGTGCGCTGATTGTTACTGAGAATCCCTTGCAAAGCAGAACTCAAGCTGAGAGAAGGAAGCCCAGCACTTTGAGCTACATAGTTACATAGTTACATAGTAGGTGAGGTTGAATAAAGACAATAGTCCATCTAGTTCAACCTGTGTAGGTGTGTGTGGCTGTAATCATCTCACATACCCCTGAATGTTCTGATCCTTGAGATGTAAGTCTAAGAGTCTTTTGAAAGCCACCATACTACCCGCAGAAACCACCTCTTGTGGTAGAGAATTCCACAATCTTGTAGCCCTAACAGTAAAGAACCCCCCACGTTGCCTGAGGTTAAAACGCTTCTCCTCTAATCGCATTGTATGCCCTCGAGTCCTCATGCAATCCCTTCGAATGAACAGCTTTTTTTCTAAGCTGGGATCCCCATTAAGATATTTATAAATTGCTATCATGTCCCCCCTCAGACGTCTCTTCTCCAGGGAGAATAAATCGAGCGATTGTAGACGCTCTTCATAGTCAAGGTCCTCCAATCCCCTAATTAGTTTAGTTGCCCTTCTCTGGACTCTCTCCAGCTCCAACAAATCCCTCCTGAGGACTGGCGACCAGAACTGGACGGAATACTCCAGATGCGGTCGGACCAGAGTTTTATAAAGTGGAAGGATTATAGTCTTATCTCTGGAATGCATCCCTTTCTTTATGCATGCTAATGTTCTGCTGGCTTTGGCAGCTGCCGCTTGACATTGCATGCTGTTGCCTAATCTATCATCAACCAAGACTCCCAGATCCTTCTCCATTTTTGATTACCCCAAGGGTTCCCCTCCTAACGTGTATTGTGTTTTTATGTTTTTAGTCCCCAAGTGCAAAACCTTACACTTCTCCACGTTAAACCTCATTTGCCATGTCGTTGCCCACTCTGTAATTTTGTCCAGGTCATTCTGTAGGATATTTGCTTCATGTTGTGAAGTTATTGCCCTGGCCAATTTTGTGTCATCTGCAAAAACTGATATCGAACTACTGATCCCGACCTCAATGTTGTTTATGAATAAATTGAACAAGGTTGGTCCCAAGACTGAGCCTTGGGGGACCCCGCTTACCACCTCAGACCAGTCTGAGTATGTGCTGTTTATTACTACCCTTTGGACACGCCTTTTAAGCCAGTTCCGTATCCAAGAGCAAACCCTGCTATCGATACCTGCAGACCTTATTTTATAAATTAAGCGCTTGTGGGGAACTGTATCAAACGCCTTAGCGAAATCCAAGTACACCACATCCACTGGTCTCCCCCTATCAAGCTCACAGCTCACCTCCTCGTAGAATGTTAAGAGATTGGTTTGACAAGAACGCCCATTTGTAAACCCGTGCTGATTACTGCTGATGATGTTGTTGTCTTTAGCAAACTCTACGATATAGTCCCTTATCATCCCCTCCAGAAGTTTACATACTACTGATGTCAAACTGACAGGCCTATAATTTCCCGGGATATGCCTCTGGCCCTTTTTGAATAATGGAATCACGTTAGCTTTCTTAGCTGTTAAACAACTTATAAGACCTGGATAACAGGAGGGGAGAGGAGAGTAATCAACATGATAGCTTCATCAGTGTGCTAATGCTTCTTTACTGTCACCAGAGGCTGAGAGTGTGGTGGTGACCATGATGTGCTGTTTGATTGCAATGGAGAAATCTTGAGGTCACCAGCATGGTTGTGCTGCCTGGCAGGGGTATCTGGATTTTCCATATATCTGAGTATCTATGTATTAACTGTTTTCTTGGAGGATAATCTTATATTTGTATTTATTGTAGGGACCAACTTAATAAGCACTTTCTTTAAAAGAGAAGTTCAGGAAAAAAAAATAAACAAACATTCATACTCACCTTGGTTAATATAGATAAAGATCTCTCCAAAGCGTGGACTGACTAAGTGATATCAGCTGGTAGCAGATTTTAGCCCGTTGTTGACTGAATATGGGTCAGAGGACTGCAGAACTAAAGCCTCATACACACGCAACGAATTTCCGCCGACCGGTCGTCCGTCTTTTGTCCAGAGTCGTGTCTGTTGGTTGGAATGTGCTCTAGACTGCGCACGAATTTTCCCGCACAACAGAATTCTACTTCAGAAGTGATGTCATGTGTTGGATTGCTTTGTATGTGTTCTTTCATCTCTGAGCATGCCTAGTCTTGCTCATAAGATTTTTCCCCATCGAAATCTGTACTAATGAGACGAAAATCGGACGTGTTTTGATGGTCAACAAAAATTTTATAGCCTGCACACCAGGATTTTTTCGGCCGAAAAGTCAGAGTCGGTTGTCGGAAGCATCATACTAACAAGCCGAAAATCGGCAGATCGGTCGTCGGACGAAAATTCCCGGCCAAATTTCGACTCGTGTGTACGGGCCTTAAGTGTGCTCCTGTGACCTCCAGGAGAAGTAGGGCCAAAAAAACTTTGGTCTTACTTCTACTTTATTGTAGCAGACCGCTAAACATTTTGTGAATAGGGATGTACCGGCGAACTTCGCATGTTCGCGTTCGCCGCGGCGGGCGAACATATGCGATGTTCGGTCCGCCTCCTATACATCATCATTGAGGCATTTTTTGTTCTGTGATATATATATATATATATATATATATATATATATATATATATCTATTGTCCCCAAAAGCCCTTTTTAGGGCTGGTATTAGAGTATTTATATATATATATATATATATATATATATATATATATATATATATATATATATATATCTATTGTGCACTGCAGTTGCCTGCCCGCTGTGGGTGAGAGGCCACAGACCCACCACAGACTGTATTGTGTGCACACCACACTCATTTTGGGTGGCACAGGCACAGAACCTTGCATTTTAAAAAATACTTTTTTTTTTCCTTTGTCATAATTGCAGTGAGTGCTGTGTCAGGTCCACAGAGTGTACTGTACCCATTGCAGTGCCCACCACTGATATATATACAGTGGCACAGCATCTTGTTGCAAATCGAAAAAAAAAATATTTTTTATTATTGCAGTTGCCTGGGCTGCCAGTGACTGTCAGGTCCACAGAGTGTACTGTGCCCACTGCAGTGCCACTGCCCACCCACCACTGATATATACGGTGGCACAGCAGCTTGCAAATTAAAAAAATATATATTTTTTTATAATTGCAGTTGCCTGGGTGCCAGTGACTGTCAGGTCCACAGAGTGTACTGTGCCCACTGCAGTGCCACTGCCCACCCACCACTGATATATATGGTGGCTGGCATGACTTTTTTTGGATTAGTGTCTGGGGGGTCTAAAAAGTGTACCTGTGAAGTTTCAGCTCTGTAGCATGCCCAGAACCAGAAAAAAAAGATCATATAGTTATAAAAAGGAGGGTTCCCACCATCCCTGCTCTACTGAAAAATTATCTTTTTTTTCTGGTTCTGGACATGCTACAGAGCTGAAACTTCACAGGTACACTTTTTAGACCCCCCAGACACTAAATCACACACAAAAAAAGTTCTTAAAAATTGTCATTTTTGATAGAGAGACAATTATTGAAAAAATTAAAAAAAACAAAAAAAAGAAATTTCTTTGGATTTATTGTCTGGGGGGTCTAAAAAGTGTACCTGTGAAGTTTCAGCTCTGTAACATGTCCAGAACCAGAAAAAAAAATTAGAATTAGGGTTAGGGCTAGGGTTAGGGTCAGGGCTAAGGTTAGGGTTATTTTTAGTGCTTAGGGTTAGAGGGTTAGGGTTAGAGGGGTAGGGGTAGGGCTACTAACTCTAACCCTAAGTATCTCACCGTAACCCTAACCCTATCCCCTAACACTAAACCTAACCCTAACCCTCTAACCATAACCATAACCCTAACCCTCTAACCTTAACCCTAACCCTCTAAGCCTAGCCATAAAAATAACCCTAACCCTAGCCCTAGCCCTAACCCTAGCCCTAACCCTAACCCTAACCCTAATTCGTAATTTTTTTCTTGTTCCGGACATGCTACAGAGCTGAAACTTCACAGGTACACATTTTAGACCCCCCAGACGCTAAATCCAAATAAATGTTTTATTTTTTTTATTTTTATTTTTATTTAATTTTTCCAATAATTTTAAGAACTTTTTTTGTGTGATTCAGTGTCTGGGGGTCTAAAAAGTGTACCTGTGAAGTTTCAGCTCTGTAGCATATCCAGAACCAGAAAAAAAAATTTGAATTAGGGTTAGGGCTAGGGTTAGGGCTAGGGTTAGGGTTATTTTTAGTGCTTAGGGTTAGACTGTTAGGGTTAGAGGCGTAGGGGTAGGGTTACTAACTTTAACCCTAAGTATCTCACCCTAACCCTAGGCCCTAACACTAAACCTAACCCTAACCCTAACCCTTAAAACCCAGTTCCTGTCCCATTTTGGTCGGTTCTGGTCTGTTTGCGGTTGTTTGCGGTGCGTTAAACGGGGAGTTTGGTCTGTCACTGTGAAGCGGGCGTAACCCTTACACTACCTGATCGATACAACATCATACCTGATCGTATACACACACTGGATGTTTTAAAGCACGTTATTCCAAACAATTTAGGAATGTTAGGTGATTTATTCCCTTTATGGATTAAAACCCGACTCTGTGTCAACTACGTAATTTTCCATGGGAGTTTTGCCATTGATCCCCCTCCGGCATGCCACAGTCCAGGTGTTAGTCCCCTTGAAACAACTTTTCCATCACTATTGTGGCCAGAAAGAGTCCCTGTGGGTTTTAAAATTCGCCTGCCTATTGAAGTCTATGGCGGTTCGCCCGGTTCGCCGGTTCACGAACATTTGCCGATGTTCGCGTTCGCCGTTCGCAAACATTAAATTTTATGTTCGGGACATCACTATTTGTGAAATCACAACCTTATCTTAATATAAACATAGCTACAAATATTCTTATGTATGTAGACATTTACATGTAGTTAATGTATAATGTGTATTAGCCATGGTCACATCCCTTCAGATTACCTAAATGTTCCAATTATTTTTTTTTTCATCTCTCACTCCTCCAATCAGTTTTCAATAGTAATCAACATCCTTTTTAATAAAACCTATGCACTAACAATATAAACCAAGACAATAGACTTGCAGCATTTCCCCATCTACATGAGAATAGGAGTCATTCAATGTTGTTGCTAATTAATCCAAATTGTTTTAGCGGATTAACTAGTGCTGCAAAAAATCTATGACTTGAGCATTCTAGTATTCTACTAAATAAATGGGTTAATTAAAATGTATTCAAGCAACAATAAAATGCAGAATGATTTATATGCCACAACAAATAGTGGATATGAATAAGGTTTCTTTTCCAAGCTAGGTCCAAGAATTCTCCAGATAAACCACTAAAATTACCTGATATCACTGTTTGGAAAAAAGATTCACATTTGTTTGTTTTTTTGTTTTTCTTTTGGGTGAAAGTTCATAATTAGTCTCTGGTACATGCATCACATGTCAGCAAAATATATATTTATAAATAACCTCATAATGTAAAGCGTCACTAGTATGCACACTGTGAAAAATAGATTTTATGTAAATATATAAACTTAGATTTTTCCTAATCCATCTATCTATCTATCTATCTATCTATCTATCTATCTATCTATCTATCTATCTATCTATCTATCTATCTATCTATCTATCTATCTATCTATCTATCTATCTATCTATCTATCTATCTATCTATCTATCTATCTATCTATCTATCTATCTATCTATCTATCTATCTATCTATCTATCTATCTATCTATCTATCTATCTATCTATCTATCTATCTATCTATCTACAAATGTTACTATTAAAGTAGCTGTACTGCCCAACATATTGCACATGTAAAACTTGCATCTCTTCTTTCTTGTGCTTCTTGTATTAGCATTTGTCTAGTTGGTCCCCCTTAGCACTTCTGTCTTATTGCTGTCAGTACTTGTGTCTGCTTGGAAACCAACAGTTTCAGAAGTGTTACATAGTTACAGTGCCTTGCGAAAATATTAGGCCCCCATGAACTTTGTGACCTTTTGCCACATTTCAGGCTTCAAACATAAAGATATAAAACTGTAATTTTTTTGTGAAGAATCAACAACAAGTGGGACACAATCATGAAGTGGAATGAAATTTATTGGATATTTCAAACTTTTTTAACAAATAAAAAACTGAAAAATTGGGCGTGCAAAATTATTCAGCCCCTTTACTTTCAGTGCAGCAAACCCTCTCCAGAAGTTCAGTGAGGATCTCTGAATGATCCAATGTTGACCTAAATGACTAATGATGATAAATAGAATCCACCTGTGTGTAATCAAGTCTCCGTATAAATGCACCTGCACTGTGATAGTCTCAGAGGTCCGTTTAAAGCGCAGAGAGCATCATGAAGAACAAGGAACACACCAGGCAAGTCCGAGATACTGTTGTGGAGAAGTTTAAAGCCGGATTTGGATACAAAAATATTTTCCAAGCTTTAAACATCCCAAGGAGCACTGTGCAAGCGATAATATTGAAATGGAAGGAGTATCAGACCACTGCAAATCTAAGAAGACCTGGCCATCCTTCTAAACTTTCAGCTCATACAAGGAGAAGACTGATCAGAGATGCAGGCAAGAGGCCCATGATCACTCTGGATGAACTGCAGAGATCTACAGCTGAGGTGGGAGACTCTGTCCATAGGACAACAATCAGTCGTATACTGCACAAATCTGGCCTTTATGGAAGAGTGACAAGAAGAAAGCCATTTCTTAAAGATATCCATAAAAAGTGTTGTTTAAAGTTTGCCACAAGCCACCTGGGAGACACACGAAACATGTGGAAGAAGGTGCTCTGGTCAGATGAAACCAAAATCGAACTTTTTGGCAACAATGAAAAACATTATGTTTGGCGTAAAAGCAACACAGCTCATCACCCTGAACACACCATCCCCACTGTCAAACATGGTGGTGGCAGCATCATGGTTTGGGCCGGATTTTCTTCAGCAGGGACAGGGAAGATGGTTAAAATTGATGGGAAGATGGATGGAGCCAAATACAGGACCATTCTGGAAGAAAACCTGATGGAGTCTGCAAAAGACCTGAGACTGGGACCGAGATTTGTCTTCCAACAAGACAATGATCCAAAACATAAAGCAAAATCTACAATGGAATGGTTCACAAATAAACATATCCAGGTGTTAGAATGGCCAAGTCAAAGTCCAGACCTGAATCCAATCGAGAATCTGTGGAAAGAACTGAAAACTGCTGTTCACAAACACTCTCTATCCAACCTCACTGAGCTCGAGCTGTTTTGCAAGGAGGGATGGGCAAAAATGTCAGTCTCTCGATGTGCAAAACTGATAGAGACATACCCCAAGCGACTTACAGCTGTAATCGCAGCAAAAGGTGGCGCTACAAAGTATTAACTTAAGGGGGCTGAATAATTTTGCATGCCCATTTTTTAAGTTTTTTATTTGTTAAAAAAATTTGAAATATCCAATAAATTTCGTTCCACTTCATGATTGTGTCCCACTTGTTGTTGATTCTTCAAAAAAAATTACAGTTTTATATCCTTATGTTTGAAGCCTGAAATGTGGCAAAAGGTCGAAAAGTTCAAGGGGGCCGAATACTTTCGCAAGGCACTGTACATAGTTAGTCTGGTTGAAAAAAACACACAAGTCAATCTAGTTCAACCAATAATAGGGGGAAAAATATACAATCCTATATACACAATCCTATACCCACAGTTGATCCAGCAAAAGGCAAAAAAAAAAAAAAAAAAAACCCCAGCAAAGCATGATCTAATTTGCTTAAGCAGGGAAAAAAGTTCCTTCCTGATCCCCCAAGAGGCATTTGGATATTCCTTAGATCAACTTTACCAATAAATGTTAGTATCCAGTTATATTATGTACATTTTGGAAAGAATCTAGGCCTTTTTTAAAGTGATATGCTGAGCTGGATAGAACCAGCTCTTGAGGGAGTCAATTCCATATTTTCACAGCTCTTACTTTGAAGAAACCTTTACACATTTGGAGATTCAATTTTTTTTCCCTCCGGATGTAAAGAGTGTCCCCTTGTCCTCTGTGATGACCTTAAAGTGAATAACTTAACACCAAGTTCACTATATGGACCATTTATGTAATTATACATGCTGATCCCAATCTCCTCTTCCCAAGAGAGAATACATTCAGTTCCTCTAATCTATCCTCATAGCTGAGCTCCTCAGTTTGGTTGCCCTTCTCTGCACTTTCTCGCTCACTCTCCTGTAAAGCAGCTTCCGAAGATGTCAATGTAATGACGAAACATGTTATGCTGACACGCACGCTGCCTGGACAGTCTACCTTGCTGTGACACGCACGCCGGTTTAACCCACTTCCTGGCATCAGACTGCTTTACAGGAGAGTGAGTGAGATACACTATATGGTAATAGTGCGCACGGCTGACAGATTGAGTATTGTATATGTAGCAGTATATGATGCCCTAGGGCAGTGAGGGTGAACCTTGGCACCCCAGATGTTTTGGAACTACATTTCCCATGATGCTCAATTACACTGCAGAGTGCACGAACATCATGGGTAATGTAGTTCCAAAACATCTGGGGTGCCAAGGTTCGCCATCACTGCCCTAGGGGCTTTGTATTTTAATCGGGTATAATTTTAATAAAATTGGAAGAATTACTACACTATGGGGAGTCCCTCGCCTTTGCCTCGAGATTCATAGGAGACCTTTGGTGCAAAGGATACCTGACATAGCGTATTTTGAGTCTTGAATATACCTAAAATGCTGTTTGATCCCTTGTTGTCATAAGGCACAAGAGATCCACTAGTTCTGGTAAGCCCCCACCTTTTCCACTTGGTGTTGGTGACTGGAGGTT
Source organism: Pelophylax lessonae (assembly GCF_965119305.1). Classification (NCBI taxonomy): domain Eukaryota; kingdom Metazoa; phylum Chordata; class Amphibia; order Anura; family Ranidae; genus Pelophylax; species Pelophylax lessonae. Next base: position 218,194,661 of record NC_138771.1, on the reverse strand, counting down.
CCCACCACTATTACTCTCCTGCATGCCTGGGAAATATACATGGATGACATTGGATTGGTGAAAGGCATAGCACTGAATTAACAGACAAATCGATAATATAATGGTGCTGCGCAAAAAGCGTATATTGGTGTAAAAATATATCAATCGACGAATAAAAATTATAAGCTATCCGTGGAAATCAGTCCATAAAAGCAAGAAAGTGCAAAGTGCAAAACATATTCAAATATACAATAATAATAGTCCCAGTGATCATAAACGCAAAATATAAGTGCAAATAGACTGATAATCAATCATCCAAATCAGTATAAAGTCTTTAGTGGTGAAAAGTGCAAAGTGGCAAACTATCTTCTATAGGTGCTCAAGCCACCTGGATGTGGCTGGTGCTTCCCAAGAGGAGTGAGTGACCAGAGTGTCACAGATCAATAATAGCCGTGCACCCCCTTGTGGGTGGGTGCTCACCTTAAAACAGGCTCAATCATGCACAATTGCAGGGGATCTCATAGATTACTCATCTGGGTGGTTCCACTCCAATACCTCAGATCAGGTCAGTACGTCTCAGCCCAGTAGCCCACGTAACATGTAGTGCGCAGCACCATTATATTATCGATTTATTATTCACACTTGTATGGGAAGTGAGGTGTTTGCAGCAATTAATATCTGATATAGGGAGGTTGCTCGTGGGAATTGTTGTTTGTTTTACTGAATTAACGGACAGTTTCTTTATTTGTACAGAGCACTGAATCACTTTTTTTCTTATTGTTTACAAAGATATAGATATTTGAATGCACTTTATTAATTTATATTGGATACCACTATTTATCATTCTAATTGAGCGTTTTTTTATTTACTGCTTACTGTATATGGATTGATGAGCACGTATACAATTGTACTATTTAGGAATACTGCGCTGCTGATTTTTTGATATTGTTGGACTGTTTAGCTGTACCTTGCATCCTTGTTCAATAAAGCCTTTCATTGTGAGCCATCACTTGATGTGCGGCCATTTCTCTTGCACTCTAAACTGGTAAACTGTAGAAATGTTTAAAGCGTCTCCTATGGAGATTTTTAAGTGTCACCATTCCACAAGAGTGAACAATTTTAAAGCATGACATGTTAGGCATCAATTTATTCGACCTAACTTTATCTTTCACATTATACAAAAAAATTGCGCTTACTTTACTGTATTCTTATTTTTTAATTTAAAAAAAGGGGAATTTTTTCCAAAGAAAAATGTGTTTGTAAGACCGCTGCGCAAATACCACGTTAAATAAAGTATTGCAACAATCTCTATTTTATTCTCTGGAGTCTCTGCCTAAAAAAAATATATATATAATGTTTGAGGGTGGTTCTAAGTCATTTTCTAGGAAAAAATACTGAACTGAAATACTAAACAACAAGTGTCAGAAATATTATTATACTATATATATATATATAGAAATCCTTTTTTTCATTCAAAAGCTAAAATCAGACACATGTGCATATAAAAGGAACTGCATAGCCAAATTTCCTTCCTATATTAGGATATTCTCCATCTCTATTTGTGACAAACACAGGTCAGACCACTGACTTTTTTACTAACTTGTGACAAATGACTGCTCATCCTCATATTATGTTGTCACTGATACACAACAATGACACTCTCAGCCTCCCCCCGCACAAAGATTTTCCAGCTTGCAAGATTAAGCGCCAAAAGACAACAGTTGTCAGTGGGTTTAGTCAACTAAGCAATTAACCCTTTAAAATGCCACTAACTAATTTTATTGAAAAATACTAAATCACAATAGCAATTTATAACTTTAAATGAATGTCTGTACACACACTGTCACCACAGACAGGTATAAACAGAGATTTACAATGCAGTAGCGCTTTTTAAGGAGACTGGATTCTTTTTTGTTTAACAGTAACAAACATGTTATAGTTACCTGCTCGGAGCAGTTGGTTTTGCATAGAACAGCCCAGATCGCCCTCTTCTCTGGTCCCCCGATGGCTCTCCTGCCCCCTCTCCTTCCGAGTACCCCCACAGCAAACAGTTTGCTATTGGGGTATCCTAACCGAGCCGAGCCACTGCTCTGTGTGTCTATTCAGACACGGAGCTGCAGCTCGGCCCCGCCCCCTCTCTCTCCTCATTGGCTCACTGCTGCTGTTTTCTAGCCAATCAGGAGGGAGAGTCCTGGACAGCCGAGTCTCTTGTGCAACATCGCTGGATCGAACTGGGGTTCAGGTGTGTATTAGGGGGGCTAAGGGGGGGCTGCTGCACACAGAAGGTTTTTTTTATCTTAATACATAGAATGCATTAAGATAAAAAAAAAAAAACCTGATGCCTTTAGAACCACGTTAAGTCCTGCGTTAGTGCATTAGAAACAATTTTAGCACTTTTCAAAATATAGTTTAGTAAAGAAAAGGTAAAAATGGTGCAAAAAAATGTGTACAAAAACAGGTTAATACAATTGAGACAAAGAGACAACAATGCAACAGCAAAACAAAAGGATTGAAAAATGAAAATAGTTATCAAGTCCTGGTTTCAGCCAGTTCAATCAATGACCAAAACGGAAAAGTATCTTCCATCTTTTGATGGTACACAAAAGCTGTCAACTGCAGGGCAGCCCCTCTTTTCTTGTCTTTGACGGGATAAAATGATCTGGCCAATTAAGCAGCTGAGGAATGGTCATGTGATGTCCCTGTGTTTATGATCATGCCACAGAACCAGTTTTTATATAGGTATTAAGATCGTTGAATATCTACATGTTACAGTCAACTAACTTGCAGATTATTGGCAAGCATTGCATTACAGTTTCAATGGATATAAATATGACAGGTTTCAGAGGTCCAGTTCACCTAGAAGAATTAGATCGGTTCTGCTCCTTGTACTCCTAGGATAGTGGTGTTTGGGGTCAAAACACTACTAAATAAAGAAGTTATTAAATACAGTACACTGGGGTTATTGATTCTATTGTTTTTTTCTTCATTGAAATAATAAACATGTTATACTTACCTGCTATGTGCAATAGTTTTACACAGAACAGCCCCTATCCTCCTCTTCTTAGCTCCACCTCCAGCACTCCTGACCCCTCCCCTATCCAAGGAAAATGCTTCCTTTGGGGGCACTCATGCAGGCTCGCTCTTGAGCCAGGCTGTTTGTATCTATTTGGACACGCAGCCCGGCTCAGCCCCTCCCCATGCTCTCTGCTCACAAGTTTTGACTAACAGCAGCTGGAGCCAATGGCAGCCACTTCTCTAAGCCAAGCCAGTGAAAGCGGGGAGAGGAAAAAAGAGCAGCTACAGACATGCACAGAGCTGGACTGATATCGGGCTCAGGTGAGTATTTAATGCAGTAATACAGTGAATGAATTAAGGTAAAATAAGTATTTTTACCTTTACAACCACTTTAATGCTCCTACCTCTTGAATTCACACTATGTACATACATATATTGTAATCTTTGGCTTTCAGAACACTAGTCCAGCTGTTTGTAATAGTAAAGAGTCTTTTTTTTTTTTTTTTTTTGGGAAAAACCGACAAGCAAAACAGCTTTCCTCAGCATGAAAACAAAACATAACAGTCCATTATCCTCGGGTACACAAAATAAAGATTTGGCTCAACACCAGAAAAAAAACATATCTCTTCACAGTGTCTTAAAGTCCCCACCTGCTTTGAGGATCCATCAAAGCCACACAAGCTCAGCAATGTATCAGTAACCAGCAGTACACAACTCTTCCTCTCAAGTGTTGCTGTGTCTCTGCAGTGTGTGCCTCACCTGAGTCACCTCCAGCTACAAGTCTCACAGTCCAGCCTGTGTCTCTGTAGTGCATACCTTATCAGCTCTGGGTCTTGCTGACAACAATTTGGGCCTACAAGTTGTTCATATGGAACATGCCCACCTGGATTGTCCTGTGTTTTGTTTTCAATCCATCAACAGCGATACTTCAATACACAGCTTTTGAGCTCCTGCAACTATGGTTCCACCTGTCCAGTCCACCTCTGTCATTGTATGTATACTGTGACTTCACTCGTCCAGCCCCTCCGCAATACATCCAACGTGGATCCCACTGTGAATCTGATAGAGCTTCCACATTGACAACTCCAACCCCATTCACTCCATCTGGTCATCAACTTGTCATCCTTCAAGAAATCCCAAACAGAGTTGACCACAGTGTTTTGGCCCGCCTAACTAGGTCGGCTAACGCCCGGGTCAAACACCAGCACAGTTGTCACCTTCAGTCTGTTTAACATCTGCTCTCTTATGAACTGAACAAGGGTTCACTCATCCAGGATATCTTGACTGATCGTAAGTTTGGATAATTTGTGTTTGATAGAAACGTGGTAACAACTTAATGACTCTCAGTTGAATAAATCCACTCCTCCTGGGTTTTTTTACATGTTTCAGCCTTGTGTATCTGGCAGAGGGAGTGGTCTCACGATATTCTACCACAAAAATTGGAAAATCTTTCCCGTTTCTCTGCCTGCTCACATTTCATTTGAATCTCTTGCCCTGCAACTGCATGGACGGACTCATACTATTGTGGCTACAGTCTATCGTCCACCCAAACTCAACAGTGACTTTAAAAATGAGTGTTCTTCTCTGATTATCCATCTTTGCTCACACTCCACTTAACATAATTCTGCTTGGAGATTTTAATATACACATGGACAGTATTAACAATGCTCTCAGAAATGACTTTACATTTTGCCTTGATAGTTTTTTGGTTTATATCAATATCTTACCATTCCTACCAATTCCAAAGGTCATGTCCTGGATTTGGTTTGCTGTTCTGGTGTTGTTCCATCTGATGTTACTGCAGATGATCTACCTTTGTCAGATCACAAGTTACTTTCAATTAAAGTTAACCTTTCATTATCCAAAACCACTCTGCCGCGGGTTATTTCATTTCATATTAAGGACATTATTTCTATTGTTCTCTCCAGTGATATCAATTGCCACCCCAGTATAAACTCTTTATCCACTTCTGATGACCTGGTTACAATTACAATGATGGCCCCGTGGTCTCCTAAATACCCTGGCACCCTTAAAAGCCCAGATTGTCTCTTTCACCCACTCAGCACCATGGTTCCCACCAGAACTATGTCAGCTAAAAGAAAAAGGCTGCCAGTTGGAATGCCTTTATAAGAAAACTGGACTTACTATTCTCACAGAACTGTATGATAACCATGTTCTTTAATATAAGAATGCTGTGTCCGCAGCACAATCCACCTACTTTACACAATTATTCAGTTTAGGGGAACGTGGCACTAAGGCCTTGTTTTCTGTAGTAAATAGCATATTAAAGCCACCAGACTGTTTTCTGCCTTAAATCTGTAAACCTACTTTTGTGACACTCAAATGACATTTTTAAACACCAAAGTTGAAAAGTTCACCAACAACTGATTCTGAACCCCTCCCACTGTCTGTTTTCTCCAGCACTCTCAGCATCTCTCTCTTTTTCTTTCTCAAGCTTCAAACTTCCCTTTGTTGCAGAAATATCTAACCTTATTCAGACTAATATGGCTACAATGACCTCAAGCATAACCTTATTCAGAAAGCCAAGCCCTCTACCTGTCAGTTAGATCCTCTCCCTACCGTCCTGGTTAAAGCTTGTCTACCCTCTCTGTCCTCTTTAAAAATGGATACCATACGTTCTTCTCTTACCTCTGGTATTGTACCCCCATACTTAAGGAACCTGGTGCAGGCCCAGTGACTTGAGTAACCTTTGGCCCATCTCCAACCTTTCTTTACAATTTAAGATCCTTAAAAAAATTGCTTCTCAGGTCTATACTTACCTTTCTGACTCTGACCTATTTAATCTTTTTCAATCTGGTTTCCATCCCTTACATAGCACTGAAACTGCCTTGATAAAAACTACAAACAATCTCTTCATGGCATCTGTTTCTGGTTTAATAACTATCCTCATCCTCCTTGATCTAAGTATAATGTTTGATACCATTTTGCCATTTTGCATAACATCCTCCTTAACAGGTTAGCCTCCATTGGATTCACTGACACACCCCTCAACTGGTTTAAATCTTATCTCTCTGGCTATACTCAATTTATCTAACTCAAATCTTTCATATCTCAACCATCTCTACTCTCTACTGGAGTGCCCCATGGTTCTGTCCTGGGGCCCTTTCTTTTCTTAATCGATCTTCTTCCTCTTGGTCCCATATTTCGTAAATTTAACATCCACTTCAATTACTATGTGAATGACACCCAGCTCTACCTGTCCACTAAACCTACTACCACCCTTTCACCCAAGTCTCTTACTGATTGTTTACAGGAAATCAAATCCTGGATCTCTTCCAACCTTCTCAAATTAAACAGTGACAAAACCGAGGTTCTCCTCATTGGCACAATATCCACTCTGTCAAAGCTTAATGGTTTTTCAGTTAATATTAACAATGCCATAGTCTTTCCCTCCCCTAATATAAAGAGTCTGGGTGTCATCCTCAAAAGCAAGATGCACACATCAGTAATGTCACTCGTCAGCATATTTCCATCTACGTAAGATTAATCGCCCCAGTCCGTTTCTCACACCCAACAGCACTGCCATTCTTATTTCCAATCTGGTGACTACCAGCATAGATAATTGCAATTGCCTTCTTTTTGGTTTCCCTGTCAATTCCCTCCATAAAATGCAACTGGTTCAGAACTCTGCTGCTCACATCATCACCAGAACCCCCTCTTTAGTCACATTAGTTCAGCCCCTTCACTGGCTTAAATATCGTATCGATTTGCTCCTCTGTACCTCTCTGAACTCCTGCAAATGAACCAAACCTCTTGCACTCTCAAGTCTTCTTCTTCCATTCATCTAAATCAGGCATGTCCAACCTGCGGCCCTGGGGCCACATGCGGCCCAGAACCCCAGGCAATGTGGCCCACTGCCCCCTGACAATTTTTTTTTTTTGCTGGGGAGGAAGGAAGTCGGGTCGGGGGCATGGCCACAGCGGCTTCCAACTAACGGTAGGCAGAGGCTGTCTCGGAGGGGGAGGGGGGGGATGTGAGCATGTGCAGTGTTTCTGACTTCTACCACCATGACCACTTCAAATCACTGAAGTGGTCATGGTGGTTAGAGTGTTCCTTTAATATCTCTCAGAAGAAGTTAACCTCTGTACACAGATTCCATTTCATTTGATCATCCTCTAGTTGTGTTAAATTAGTGCAGGGGGGGTGCGGCCGCGTGGGAAGGGTGCGGCAGCATTTTATTACTTATATACCTTAACTATAGTGTATATTTTATATGCGGCCCGAGAAAATTTCTCTACACTCAATGTGGCCCAGAGAAGCCAAAAGGTTGGACACCTATGATCTAAATGTTCCATCCGCCCCGCCTGAGCACTAAGGGACTGAGAGCCTTTAGCTGCTCTGCCCCCAACTTTGGACACCCTGTCATCTGACATTGGCAATATTGATTTCCTACCCATCTTCAAGTCACATCTCAAAAACTTTTTAAACAAGTATACTCTGTCCGACCTCATTGATTTGTTTTTTGTAATTGAATAGTTATGTAATGTATATTTAACTTTATGTATTTACTTTTTTGTTGCTCTGTTGTTATTTTTATATGGAGACCTTGGGTGTTCTGAAAGGCGACTATAGATAAAACATATTAATATTATTATTATCAATATTATGTGTGTCATTCTTCACACACTACCTCACAGACACCTGCTGACTGCTTCCTGGCCTTTCTAGCCCTCTCCCACAATTTGCTTAAAAATTTCAGCATCAAAGTCCTCGAGAATCCCTAAATACTCCAACTGAGCTTCTTTACATCCCCCCCCCCCCCAAAGGAACTACAAGCTAAATTATGAGGATACATATCTGGCTTCCAGTACCTATCCCTGGCATCCTGTACAATATATAAATATACAGTATATACTGTGTGTGTGTATATATATATATATATATATATATACATATATATAGTTTTTCCATAAGCTGCTTCATGTAAATTTTGCTCATAACCATTTCAAAAATAGTCTAAAGATAAACTGGGTTATATTATTTACTTTAACAAAAAAGAGTACTAGGGGCCTCATTTAGAAAGTATGCAGACATTTTCAGACAGTGCTAAATATTTAATTTGTGTGCTAAACACTAGTTTTGTTATCAATAAAACTCTCGGTTGTGCTCTATCTTTTGGGAACAATACCAATTCCTTTGCCAACTCCTTTTTTTAAGAAACGGGATACTACTCACAGAACCTTTATTCCAAACCAAGGATATCTTTTCAAATACTTTGCAAACACAAAACCAAAGGGGAAGTAGGAGTACCAATAATTAAAATGTATTACGATGCAGCACTACTGGACCAAATTAAAGCCTGGATTACTTCATTCCAGGCTAAACAATGGGCCAGTGGTAGGTACCTTTGGGCCCTACTACAGGCAGTAGCGACTAAGAAACCATTGTTTATAGAGGACCATCCTTCTATAACCGCCTCCATAAGAGCATGGAGGAACCTTCTTGCAATGCAAAATGAATGTGTGACAATATCAATTTATAAAATCCCACTTCAAACCTTTGAATATCTAATACCTAATCTAAATATTAAACCATGGCTTGACAGAGGTCATTCATCTCTATTTCACATACCTATAGAGACAAAGATATTTATACGATGTACCAAATTAAACATTTTATCCATTCACTTCCATCTGAGCAGATATCTGTGGATAAATTAGCTTGGGGCCTAAACCCCAAGGAAATATACCAGAAAGGGGGAATCTCCAAGTTTTTTTCTCTCCTAACTTTACGTACGCAAACAATACGTTCACCTGCACTAATAAAATGGGAACAGTAACTGGGCCAAGCATTTTTGGAGCAAAACTGGAGTCAAGCTTTCAACCATAATCTTAGAGTCTCTTACTGTGTATCCCATTGCGAAAATACACTTAAAATTATGTGCAGATGGTGTCTGACACCGGTTTGGTTACCGAAAATGTATCCTAATTCCTCTAAAGAATGTTGAAGAAGATGTGGACAATCAGGTAACTTACTACATATATTATGGCAATTCAAATCCATACTGAGTTTCTGGAACTTGATATTCAGATCGATTGCAATTGCTACAGGATGCATTATGCCACCTTCACCAGCACTAGCCCTTCTAGGGCTTACGATTGAGACTGTACCAAAACAATTTTGGACCGTGATACTCCATATTCTGATTGCAGCACGACTAACTATAATGAACCAATGGAAAAAAGACACGGCACCTACAATTGCAGAGGTCATATCTCGGGTCTATATACAATGCTACTACGAATATTCTTTTGCATTATTACAATACAATCTCAATTTACCACCTGCTCAACATAAATTGATAATACCAATACTATAAAACACAAGGGGTAATTTAATTACATAGTACATCACAAATCAGGACCTAATGTTGTTTATGGTTATATTCGTAGATAAGGAGGTATGTTCATCACCTCCACAGTTTCACTTATTAAGTTTAAACTACATTTTCTTGAAGGGAAATGTAAAAGTTTAGACATAATGTATGAGATACAAGGTTTACTTTAGAATTGTTTACTGTATAAGTTGATGACAATTCCAAACTTTGAAGTATAGGGTCTTGTCCTTTACTGTAATATGGAGTAAATCGCTATGACACTTCTTAATTACATTATGACATTCTTGGACATATTATGACATACATAATTTTGGAACTCTTAAAATGTATTTGTCTAAACTCAATAAAAATCTAATGTTAAAAAAAAAAACTCTCTGTAGTGAATAGTGTTGAAAACAAAAAGACATAGAAAAAATATTATAAGTAAGCACAGAATATCATGCTGGGTTAGTCAAAATCGGAGATTAGACAATATTTTACATCTCAGTTTCTTCTCAGTTTTAAGAAATAATGTAGACTTCATTATCTAGCTTTTCTCCCTTGACAAGGGAGAACAGCTGTTGAAGTGTTTGTCTATTACAGCACAGCTAAGGTAATCTCTTTGATGTGACATATATCAAAATAGCTCTTTGAGACTCTCATCTCCCTTGCAGGAGACTGAACATGTCCAATTATAGTAGCTACTGGTGTTAATAACATTAACTAGCAATCTGATGTTCCCAATTCAACTGGAGAAAATGATCCACAGTTTCAATACAGAGATGTATTTATGCGTGTATGCAGCAATGAATATTCCTTGTATTTCATATAAAATTGTATTTCTACCGTAATATTTATATATTTATTAGGACCTCAGCAAGAGTAGATGACAAGTAGAAATCTGACTGTAAGATGTTGACAGTTTGCGCATGTTTCCCAGAAAGACATATTCAAGAGGCACTGGGACTTCAAAACCTATTCACACAAGCAAACAAAGGAAAACTTTAACAAACTCTCTTGCCTTCCTTCGGTGGCTCACATACTGCAAGGCTCCCCTGGTGGGTACCAAGAAGTGACTCAAAGCATATACTATAAATACTGGAAGTCAAACCAAATGATAAAAGAGTCCAAACTGGTTTTAAATCAATGTTAGTAAGTGATGTGCCATTCGTTATTACCCTACATTCACCATTTCCTAGTTTTGGCTAATACAAATGTATCCCTGTATTCCTGGTAATATCCCACTGACTGATGTATGTCACTAAATCATATATATAATAAAAAATAAACCTTAAATATGTGATAAACAAACCAACAAATAATGTGAAGCAACATATATAAGTCAAACCAAAGTCCAAATAATATAAGTGTTAAATACACATGGTAAATCCTTGTTAATTGTCCTTAAAACATCACAATCCAGTTTTAAAATCATATTAGTATTCATTCCATGAAATAAAAATGTATTTCTTCCAAAGTTCTTGAAAGAAGCCTACTCCAGTGCCCAAATTGGCAATCAACCAATAGGTGCAATGCCCGCTCACGTTGGTATCTGAAATGTTAGGTCATTTGTACCTTGGTATTTTGTTTATGCAACTCCCCCTCCAAACTTTAGCAGCCACTTCATGTACATGATCCCCTTAAGAGACCAATCCTTGCTATCTCTGTCAAGCTTGTATCTCAAAATAAGGGGAGAGCTCTAATAGCTCACCACATAGTACCAGCGTAAAAACTTATTTTGTAATATAAATGCACTTACGTATATTAAAATCACATTAGGCAGTATGTCACAATACAAAAATGTTGGTCAGAGCCAGTGAAGTCACATCCAGATGACACGAAAACCTGGAAGTGTGGTGGGAAACTTCATTTTTGTATTGGGACACACTGTTCAATGTCATTTTAATATATTTGAGTGCAAACCATACAGGTTTATATACACTATCTTCACAGATTAATTTTATTTGATCACTTTTAGATTTATAATAGCAGTGCACAAGTTTATTTTAACTATTCATAATATGATCACATAATGCAGTCAATGCGTTTCAAGGGCAAATATACTCTTCCTTTATCAGGATACAAAAAAAAAAATGAGGGCTGAAAAGATATAATGACCAGATCAGTTCTGTATTGCACCTGCATTTTTCTCTCCTTATGGGACATTAATGTCCTAGCTCCAATACCTGAACCCCAACTAATATACTGTGAGCAGAGCAAAAATCAGATTTAGTGCAGATTAGTTTTGTCATTGTTTACTTTTAATCCATTGAAGCCCACATTTTTCACTTAAGCCCTAATGAAGAGATTGGCCCATGAAATGCAATGCTTGTTTAATGTGATCAAATTTTCGAAGAATTAAAGGAAACTTTGACTCTTTCATTTTTTGGCTTTGTGTTTTTTTCTGTATTACTATTCTTTGGGTATGGTTATGTTGACACCTTTACTGCAGACCTAAATGTGGAAGACTGAGCCAGGCCTCTCTGTGAAAACTTCATAAAACCAAAAATTATTTACAATACTGTGCAATTAATGTCAATGAGAGGCAATATGGCGCTTAGTCTCCAGCAACTAAAAGGTGTATACCCTCCCACATTAACTAATATGGAATGCCATGGTCTAAACAAAGAATAGCATCATCAAAAGTAATTTTTTTTATCTACTTTATAGTTAAATCTAACTGATCCATATCTAGACTTTCATATTATAAATATTTTATTAAAACGTTGTCATATATAGATCATAACTTAGTGTCCATAGAAAGTGGCACTGCTCTGAACCCATAAAGACAGGGGTCCCAGGACTAACAGCTTCTCTCCATTATTTATTAGGTGTGTGTCCACATTACATTCTTTACATAAATAATGCCATCTGTTATTTACAGACATTGTTGTGGCATTTGCTGCTTTAGTTTCCAGCATGCTTTTTGTCTTTATACAGATAACATAAAATGTGAATGTTATCATAATTTTTGTGTATTTAGGGAAAGGTCATATATTTCTTGGATATTTGTACAATATTCACCCAAGCTCTACTGCCATATAATTGACGTGAAGACAGAGTGCCGGTGCTCAGACCAACCAGTCCACTATAGATAAATCCAACAAAAAAGCCGTCAACATGGTGCTTCTTCTTAAAAGATCCTTTATTGATGCTTAACAGCAAATAATATGTCCATTAATGCTAACACGTTTCAGCCTCAGCCTTCATCATAGCATGTGAAAGATAATAAAAATCATATATATGTTTCCAAATGCAGCTTGGATAGTATGTGCAGGATGACAGCTGGAGGCTAACAAAAGTGAGTTGCCCGCACATTGTTTCCTAAAGATTTTTGTAGAGACCAAACCACTGTCTCTGTGTCAAATCAAGGTAGCCTATAGTCTCAGAATGAAAGTGATATGTGAATTGCAGATTCAAATTATTGTTATTCAAATAACAAATAAATTAATCAATAGCTGAAACAGGACCCTTCCATGCAATGATCAGGTCATCAATGAAACGGCAGTACCAATTCAAATGTGTTTTGTAAGGGTTATCCTGAGTGAACAGGTACATTTCCTCCGACCAACCTATATACAAGTTTGCCAGGGATGGGGAGAACTTAGCTCCCATCGAAGCACCCTGACATTGTATATAGTACTGGGAATCAAACATAAAAAAAATTATGCTTTAACAAAAATTCTACAGCCATATTCAAAAATTCACTCAAATTCCGACGATAGTTACTATAGCATGCTAAATTATTTTTAAACACCTCCAAAGCGAAATCATGTGGTATGCATGAATGTAACATTGCAACATCCACTGTAATACAGGTATTGCTACAAGACCATTCCATTTCATGCACATGAGCTAGGAGGTGCCCAGTGTCCCTAAGATATCCAGGTAGGCGGCAGACTAAGGGTTGAAGGTGTTCATCAACACACTCACTAAGTCTCTCAAAGGATGAACCTATACCTTCTACAATAAGGGCAGCCCTGGAGAGGAAAATGCTGTTTGTGGATTTAAGGGAAGTGATGAAAAATGGGTGTAATAGGGTCCTTCACTAATAAAAACTCTGCAATTTTCTGGTCTATAACTCCCATTTCTTTACCCTCATCCAAAAGGTGCTGTATTTAATTTTTTTATAGTTTTAGTGGGATTAATAGTAGGATGGCGATAGACATTGTTATCACTTAATTGTCTCATAGTCTCTAGTCTATAATCATCTGTGTTGAGAACCACCAGCATACCATCCTTATCTGCTTGACGGATAACTATATCCTTCCTGCTTTTTAATGACTGACTAGCTAAATACTCTACCTTCGTTAGGTTAAAGCCCTGAGTAGACCCTGCCAATCGGGAGGACTCCTTTAATTTATTCAGTTAAATTTCTATAACACCTTGAAAGGAGTCTACTGCTTCACTTCGAGCCTGTAAAAATATTTGTCACCACAGGTGATCATACTTTTAGAAACACCATGTTGACCCCTCACAGACTCAGAGTGAAGAGACTCCAAAGTAGACATCATATGCAAATGATCAAAGATAAACAATGATTGATCTTCAAATTGTGATGTGTGTGGTAAACCAACCTCATCTGAGGCTTCATGGGCAAAATGTTTTCTAAGCATAAGGTTCCTAACAAAGCGATTTACATCTAAAACAGTTGAAAAAACATCAAATTGGCGGGTGGGGCAAAAGATAGACCTTTGGATAAAAGGGAAAGTTCATCCTGAGACAAAGTAGCAGCTGATACATTCAAGAGATTAACAGTACCTATTCTTTCAACTTCTTGGTGCGCTTTGGATACTTCCTGTATTCTGCCTTGTTTCCTTTTCCTTCCCCGTCTTGTTCTTTTGCTTTTTTTTTTCCCTTTTGTTGCTGGGGAGTCTTTACACAGTTTTTTGTGCGGCTATCTGGAGATCCATGTTTAGAAAAGACAGAGCTCACAGAGCCACGGGATGTATTCAATGAATCCGTTTCAGCAGTGTCTGAAAAGTCTGATTGCGTGTCAGAGACCTCTGGTGAACTAGAATTATCCATTTTGTCACTAGACAAAACAGATCTTTTTTTAAGAATAGAATGAAAAAATCTCCTGTTGCGAAGTAAGTAAACAGTACCATCCTCATAGTCCTTCGGGACTATGCTTTTGCAGTATGCTTTTTGTCTTTATACAGATAACATAAAATGTGGATGTTATAATAATTTTTGTGTATTTAGAGAAATATATTTCTTGAACATGTTGCTATTGGTTTCTTGACCCCTTCCTGCCTAAGGCTTAAACAAATTTTAATGCCTAAACACATTTTTGCAACTTTGACAAGTTAGTAAAACCGTACATATCATCACAACTACTTTGCGCATCCAGGTGGATTATACCTTGTTTTTTTTTAGGAAAAAATTGGCTTTTGGTGGTAAATATATCACCAGTTCTTTTCTTTATCGTCAAAGCAATAATCAATTTTTTTTTAAATGTAACTGTATACTGTATGACTTGTTACTACCATAACCTACCACCAAAGAACAACTAAAAAAAAATTCTCTGTTCCCAGCGATCGCAGTGATACCACATCTGTGTAAGTTATTTTTTGTTTGCACCCATAGTACAACCCAGAAACAATAGTGCGCATATTGCTTTTTTTTTTTATTAAATCTGGTCTAAAATACCAACCATGACTATTGACCCTGACCTTTGCCCTGGCACTAACCTAGATCGAACATTGATCTATGTATTTTTTCTTTATTTTGTATTTTATTTTTTATTATAATTTTTTTATTATTATTTTGTTTTGTCACATTATTTTTTTGTCTCTCTACAATGTATCTTTCCTCTCCATTCACAGAGAGAGAAACACAGAGGCAGGCTTCACAGTGACTTATCACTTTGATAGCCAATCAGAGGCTATCACAGTGATCAAGTGACCCAAAACTGGGATTTCCAGGTTTAGTACGATTATTAGTATGGGACCCAGGGCTTTCAGTGAGACCCTGGTCTCTGTGCTGGGAGCGCTTCCAGCACAAAGACAGATATGCAGATATGTGGTCCCACAGAAAAAAGCCCAGTCCAGGGAGGCTGCATATCTGCAAACTGTTGGCGTCAAGGGGTTAAAATAGAAAACTATTCTTCATTAGAAGGATACATTGGATGAACGTTTTTTCTTAAAATTCAAGAAGGCTCCTATTCAGATTTTGCACCCACACATAGTGAGATTTAGTTACACTTTTGCTAAGAAAGTGATCTTTTCAAACAAATGCAAACTTGACTAATTGGTTTAATGAGGCCTGTTGGATTTCTAGAAGAATGTAATGATATATCAAATGGGCATGGTATGGGAGAATTACATGTATTCATTTGTGAATACCATGTTAAAATGTACAGAAACATTAGTTAAAAAATGTTTCTTATTTGCTTCTTTTTAGACTTTTAGGCCCCTTTCACATAGGGTGGTCTCAGCGCTTGCTCAGTGGGGAATCTATTTGCTGATACCTGCTGAACGCAGAGTGGACACAGACACAGCCCACTTTCCTGTATGGGAGGTCAGATATAAATGTGATGATGGTCTGATAAGGTCAGCCTAAAAAACTAACAGGTGGATTTGATCGGTCTGCCCGTGTGAAAGGGGCCGAAAAAATATATTAGTAAAGCCTTTTGTTGTAACTGTTCAATAATGTTTACATTTAACCTACAAAAATGTTGGACATTCACTGTACCAAAACACAACTAATGATAAAAATATCAATGTTTCTAATAAGGCAAACTAAAATATTTGGTACACACTAATATACAATTTGCTTTCACAACAATGAAAGAAAATCTGCCAGATGCTTATCCTCTATCTCATACCGACCAACTGTAAGTCATTTTTTACAGTTATATATAGACCAACAGAGTGTATATGTTTGCCACTACACACATGAAGGTCATAGATATTTTTGTGGTGCTGGTAAATCCGTGGAACAAAGAGCTCTATGCAAATAGGTATCATTCATCAGGAGAAGATCCTGAGTGTCAAGAGAAGTATTCATAAAAAGGTAAGGATATGGTAACGTTGCCTTATGAGGAGTTTATGTGTAACCTTCATTAGCAACTGTAGATATTTAAATATATTTTTTAAAATAAGTAACAAGGATTGTGGTATGAAATATTTTTTTTATATGTGTTAATATAGTTATATGTAAACCTCTATGGGAACCAGTTTGTCAGGCATTAGTTTGAGAACCTAATTGATTTACGAGTTTCTTTTGAAGTGCAGGGATGTTAGGTTGGGCTAAACATGTTAGGTGCCACAGAGGATGCTCTTTTATTTACCTGTCGTAAACTGGTACAGTCAGGTCCATAAATATTGGGACATTGACACAATTCTAATCTTTTTGGCTCTATACACCACCACAATGGATTTGAAATGAAACAAACAAGATGTGCTTTACCTGCAGACTTTCAGCTTTATTTTGAGGGTATTTACATCCAAATCAGGTGAAAAGTGTAGGAACTTCAACAGTTTGTATATGTGCCTCCCACTTTTTAAGGGACCAAAACTAATGGGACAATTGGCTGCTCAGCTGTACCGTGGCCAGGTGTGTGTTATTCCCTCATTATCCCATTTACAAGGAGCAGATAAAAGGTCCAGAGTTCATTTCAAGTGTGCTATTTGCATTTGGAATCTGTTGCTGTCAACTCTCAATATTAGATCCAAGAGCTGTCACTATAAGTAAATCAAGCCATCATTAGGCTGAAAAAACAAAACAAACCCATCAGAGAGATAGAAAAAAACATTAGGGGTGGCCAAATCAACTGTTTGGAACATCCTTAAAAAGAAAGAACGCACCGGTGAGCTCAGCAACACCAAAAGACCTGAAAGACCAGGGAAAACAACTGTGGTGGATGACCGATGAATTATTTCCCTGGTAAAGAAAACACCCTTCACTAGGGATGATTGAACGGTTCAGGTCGACCATCGGTTCGACCCGAACATTGACTGTTCGAGGTTCGGCCGAATTTAGAACTTTTTGCTGAAAAAGTTCGGAATTCGGCAACCAGAACCGACCAAAATGCAATGGGACAGGAAATGGGCTTTAAAAGCCCATGATTGGACCAGAACCATTAGCAAAAGCCAATTGAGGGGGCAGGAGAATGCTAGGAATGTGATTGGAGTGACTAGGGGGTCCCTAGGCCAATCATTAGTGAATACGCCCCCCAGTATATAAGATAGCCCCCGCCAAATTCCTAGCATTGTAATACAGAGACATGGAAGAGAGTGGAAGAAGTTCTGTTAATTTTACTTTAAAAGTGTCATTTAGCATTTATTAGTGTGAGGAAAGGGATATCTAGTGTAGTTAGGGTGCTCTTTTACACTTTAGTTAGATGCAAAAATTTAGTTTCTGTAGGGAAAGTGTTAAGTGTAAGACCGTAGTCTAGTGTAGGGTTAACTGACACTGACTGCTATGGCAGGGTGACAAAACCAGGGTGACCGCTATAGAGAAAAGATTGTTTCTCTTGTGTCACATTCAGAGCAGGAATATGGCTTCTCACCGGTCAGCTTGCTTTTTGGCTGCAGGCGTTTATAGGGATTTTTTGAGCACATGTTTGGAGTCAGGCATGACACCTGAACATGTGTATAGGGGGTATATATACACACCCATGTATGTATATATACACCTGCACATATATAGGTGTGAAAGGAGCAGAAAACACTACTTGCGCTAATGAAATAATTAACACCAATATAGTTACGCTCCTATCACACCTATATATGTGTATGTGTAAAATACATATAAGTGTGTATACCCGTATACAGAAGTTCAGATGTTTTGCCTGCCTCCAAAGAACCCCAAAAAATGCCCAAAAAAATGCTAGCGCTAAAAAAAAAAAAAAAAAACGCCCAGGTGTGTTGTTGTAGGCATTTTTTGGGGGTTTTTGGAGGCAGGCAAAACATCTGAACTTGTGTATACGGGTATATATACACACATACTTATATGTATATATACACCTAGACATATATAGGTGTGATAGTAGCAGAAATATATGCTTGCGCTAATGAAATAATTAACACTAATATGGCTCCGCTTCTATAACACCTATATATGTGTAAGTGTAAAATACATATAAGTATGTGTGTATATATACCACTATACACAAGTTCAGATGTTTTGCCTGCCTCCAAAAACCCCCAAAAAATGCCTGCAACAACACACCTGGGCGTTTTTTTTTTTTGGCGCTAGCGTTTTTTTGGGCATTTTTTTGGATTCTTTTGAGGCAGGCAAAACATCTGAACTTGTGTATAGTGGTATATATACACACATACTTATATGTATTTTACACTTACACATATATAGGTGTTATAGGAGCGTAACCATATTAGTGTTAATTATTTCATTAGCGCAAGCATATATTTCTGCTACTATCATACGTATATATGTCTAGGTGTATATATACATATATCTATGTGTGTATATATACCCGTATACACAAGTTCAGATGTTTTGCCTGCCTCAAAAGACCCCCAAAAATGCCCAAAAAAAAGCTTGCTATTAAACCGGCAAGGTGTGAAAAGAGAGAAGCCACTGTCCTGTTCTATAAGTGACCTAATACAAACAATCTTTTTTTATGGTTCTGGACATGCTGCAGAGCTGAAACTTCACATGTACACTTTTTAGACCCCCCAGATACTAAATCCAAAGACATTTTTTTTTTTAATTTTTTTTTAATTTTTTGCAATAATTGTCTCTCTATCAAAAATGACAATTTTTAAGAACTTTTTTTGTGTGATTAATAGTGCCTGGGGTATGACCCAGAACCCTAGGCACTTTTTAGGGTCATTTATTGGGTTTTAGGGCTTCAAAATTGTGTTTTTTGATTACAGAAGTTCGGGTCCCATTGATTTCAATGGGGTTCTGAAATCCGGGCCGAACTTTCGGGAAGTTCGGATGTTCTGGCCGAACCGAACTTTTGAAAAGTTTGATCATCCCTACCCTTCACAACAGTTGGCCAGATCAAGAACACTCTCCAGGAGGTAGGTATATGTGTGTCAAAGTCAACAATCAAGAGAAGACTTCACCAGAGTGAATACAGAGGGTTCACCACAAGATGTAAACCATTGTTGAGCCTCAAAAACAGGAAGGCCAGGTTAGAGTTTGCCAAACAACATCTAAAAAAAGCCATCACAGTTCTGGAACAACATCCTATGAAAAGATGAGACCAAGATCAAGTTGTACCAGAGTGATGGGAAGAGAAGAGTATGGAGAAGGAAAGGAACTGCTCATGATCCAAAGCACCACCTCATCAGTGAAGCATGGTGGTGGTAGTGTCATGGTGTGGGCATGTATGGCTGCCAATGGAACTGGTTCTCTTGTATTTATTGATGATGTGACTGCTGACAAAAGCAGCAGGGGGAATTCTGAAGTGTTTCAGGCAATATTATCTGCTCATATTCAGCCAAATGCTTCAGAGCTCGTTGGACGGCGCCTCACAGTGCAGATGGACAATGACCCGAAGCATACTGCGAAATTAACCAAAGAGTTTTTTAAGGGAAAGAAGTGGAATGTTATGCAATGGCCAAGTCAATCACCTGACCTGAATCCGATTGAGCATGCATTTCACTTGCTGAAGACAAAACTGAAGGGAAAATGCTCCAAGAACAAGCAGGAACTGAAGACAGTTGCAGTAGAGGCCTGGTAGAGCATCACCAGGGATGAAACCCAGTGTCTGGTGATGTCTATGCGTTCCAGACTTCAGGCTGTAATTGACTGCAAAGGATTTGCAACCAAGTATTAAAAAGTGAAAGTTTGATTTATGATTGTTAATCTGTCCCATTACTTTTGGTTCCTTAAAAAGTTGGAGGCACATAAACAAACTGTTGTAATTCCTACACAATTCACCTGATTTGGATGTAAATACCCTCAAATTAAAGCTGAAAGTTTGCAGTTAAAACACATCTTGGTTGTTTCATTCCAAATCTTTTGTGGTGGTGTATAGAGCCAAAAAGATTAGAATTGTGTTGATGTCCCAATATTTATGGACCTGACTGTATTTGAGAAAGGACAACACCTAAATTAAGTTCCTTATCACAGACTATACAGTGCTGAAGTAATTAGACCATGCCTTTTGAAGGCCCTTCATTTACTCTACATCCACTTCAAAGGACGCTCTCTTTAGTTATGCAGAGTTATGACTTGGCATAATTAATTTTTTCCCCAAGAGAGGAGGTGCTAGTGAGGGCCTGAGTTATGCTAAATCTAGGGGATGGGGAAATTGTCCAATCCTGGATGAGATACACCCGAATGTAGGAGAGGGGTAAGATAGTTCCCCCATTCGTGATGGCCCCATGCAAGTCTATGAGAGATAGGTCTACATTAGTTTAAGTCAAGGGAGAAGACCCAACCCCTACAGGGGCCCCCATACTACCCCACTGGTATATATCAGGACATCTCCTAGCACTTATATGTATACATGCTTGTGGTATGTATTTTCTGTCTTGCTGTTTGTATATTAATGTTTTGAGTATTATACACTATATTCCTTCATGTAATCAAGGATTTTTTACTTTTTCTGTACAATAAATAAATTGCTGTGTATTAATTTCGACCTCCTTACTATTCACCAATACATTTTTGTTGTTGTGTTAAAGCTTTCACTTATGGTCAAAGAACTGTTTTCTCACCCAAATCATATCTAAGATATAATAAATCTCAAAATATAACTTTCAGGTAACAGTAAGTAGTCCAAGCTTATTTTGCATGTATTTAAAACAATTATAGATACACATAGTGTAAGCACAGTAGCTTAGTGATTAGCTTTATTGCCTAGCAACACTAGAGTCGTACGTTTGAATCCCAACCATGACACTACATGCATGGCGTAGGTTTTGACCCACACTCCAAAGACATGCTTGTAAGATAATTGGCTCCTTTCTAAAGTGGCCCTAATAGGTGTATCACAAAAACAGAGAAAGTATGTGCGCAACAACAACTGACAGATACAGTATTTGAAAGCCGCTAGCACATTTGTTGGTCACAAAGATAATCAATAGAAAACATGAAATGCAGCGCATATCAAAAAGGGAAAACAGTGTAAATCAAGTTCATTATCCTAAGAGGAGTAACAGCAAGACAGGTTAACACAAGATCACAAATAGGGAAATATTGGATAGCGCATATGTTGTCTTTTTGCTTTAAACGAGATAGTAGCTAAACAGGAACATAGGTCCAGACTGAAGACTGCCACCTTTACCACTACCGCAAACAGCATCCTACCCAAAATAGTTGACCCCTTATTACAGAGGGTCAAACACGCATTTATGTGATCAAAAGCAACTTCCAGGATGGTCCCCTTCATCTGGTGTCTCATCAATGAGTTCCAAATCTTAACGTCACGCCAATAGTGGGTCTCCCAGGAGCACACTTAGGTCCGCAACATGTGTCTCTCAAAAAAGCTTCCTTATAATGTAATATGTTTAACCACTTCCTTACCGGGCCATAGACAAATGACGCCGGCAGAAACACTTTGTCGATCCGGGCGGGTGTCATATGAATTTCCCCCGTTCCTGCTGCTCTCCCGCCCCCCCCCCCTGGGGGCATGTAGAATGGCGATTGGGGATGCGGCAGGTACTCTGATGACAGCTACTCGGGTACTCTGATGACAGGTACTCAGGTACTCTGATGACAGGTTTTTGGGTACTCCGATGACAGGTACTCGGGTACTCCAATGACAGGTACTTGGGTACTCTGATGACAGGTACTTAAAGTACCTGAGTGCCTGTCATCAGAGTACCCGAGTACCTGTCATCAGAGTACCTGTCATCGGAATAACCAAGTACCTATCATCAGAGTACCTGTCATCAGAGTATCCGAGTACCTGTCACCAGCCCATCAGAATACCCAAGTACCTCTCTGTATATCATCAGAGAACCTAAATACCTGTCTCCAGCCCAGAGTACCCAAGTACCTCTCTGCAGCCCATCAGAGTACCCAAGTACCTCTCTGCAGCCCATCAGATTACCCGAGAACATGTCATCAGCGTACCCAAGCACCTGTCACCAGGCCATCAGAGTACCCACGTACCTGTTATCAGAGTACCCAAGTACCTGTCAACAGCCCATCAGAGTACCCGAGTACCTGTCTCCAGCTCTTCATAGTACCTATCTGCAGCCCATCAGAACACCTGAGTACCTGTCTCCAGCCCATCAGGGTATCTGAGTACCTATCTGCAGCCCAATAGAGTACCTGAGTATCTGGGTACCTGTCTCCAGCCCATCTGAGTACCCACATACCTCTCTGCATCCCATCATAGTACCCAAGTACCTCTCTGTAGCCCATTAGAGTACCCGAGTACCTGTCTCCAGCCCAGAGTACCCAAGTATCTGTCTCCAGCCCAGAGTACCCGAGTACCTGTCTCCAGCCCAGAGTGCCCGAGTACCTATCTGCAGTTCATCAGATTACACAAGTACCTGTCTCAAGCCCATCAGAATACCCAAGTACCTCTCTGAAGCTCATCAGAGTACCCAAGTACCTTTCTGAAGCCGATCAGTGTACCTGAGTACCTGTCTGCAGCCCATCAGAGTACCTGAGTACCTATCTGCAGCCCCAGGGCCTTCAAAAGTGTGATTGGTTGTAATGAAATTATATGTGTAATTTATGCCCCTAGAACACCTGACGGTGCTCCTTGCATGTTGGGTCTCTGTATGTTGCTATGCTGTGACAAAGTCTCACATATGTGGTATCGCCATACTCAGGAGGAGTAGCAGAATGTATTTTGGGGATTCATTTTTGCTATATACATGCTATGTGTTAGAAATATCTTATAAAAAAAATGCTTTTTCATTTTCTTTCCACATTTTCCAAAAACCTGTGGAAAAAAATGACATGTTCAAAAGACTCATTATGCCTCATAGAATATACATTGGGGTGTTTGCTTTCCAAAATGGGGTCATTTTGTGGGTAATTCCATTGTCCTGGTGCTCCAGGGCCTTCAAAAGTGTGATAGGTCGTTAGGAAATTATATGTGTAATTTATGCTCGTAGAACATCTGATGGTGCTCCTTGAATGTTGGGCCTCTATATGTGGCCAGGCTGTGTAAAAGTCTCACACATGTGGTATTGCCAAACTCAGGAGGAGTAGCAGAATGTAATTTGGGTTGTAATTGCAAGTATGCCTATACTGTGTGTGAGAAATAACTTGTTATTATGACAATTTTGTATAAAAATAAAAAATAATTATTTCTTCATTTTCCCAAGAATTGTGGGAAAAAATTACAACTTCAAAAAACTCACCATGCCTCTTACTAAATACCCTGGAATGTCTACTTTCCAAAAAAGAGTCATTTCAGGGTCTCAAGAAATTATATAGGCCGTCGGTACATCAGGTGTGAATAGGTGTGATCAATTTTCAATGATTGGCACCATAGCTTGTAGACTCTATAACTTTCACTCACACTAAATAATAACCACTAATTTGTGTTATTTTTACCAATGATATGTAGTAGTATAAATTTTGGCCTAAATTTATGAAAAAAAATTACTTATTTGCAAAATGTATAATAGATACTAAAGCAAAATGTTTTTTAAAACATTTTTGCTCTTGTTTCACTTATATCGCAAAAAAAAAAAAAAAAACCCCAGTGGTGATTAAATACTACCAAAAGAAAGCTCTATTTGTGTGAAAAAATTGTAAAAAATTTGATTGGGTACAGAGTTGCATGACTGAGTAATTATCATTAAAAAAATTTGAGCGCTAAAAGCTGAAAATTGGTCTGGGCAGGAAGGGGGTGTAACTGCACTATATGGAAGTGGCTAAAACAACATTTAATTAGAGATAGAAAAAGCCACTCACATGATATTCAGTTAAAAACAGCATTCAAAGTGCCTTTAGATAGTTTCCTACCAAGAAAATGGCCGCAATCCACTTAGTTCCTGATGTCACGATGATGTCATATGCCAGGCTCCACCCATATCAATGCGACATCAGGAAACTTTCTTCCCTTTTTTTTGACCTAAGAGACTCTTGCATTGCACTGCACTTTTAAGGTCTATCCATAGATTTTTAATTATGTTGAGGTCAGGAGATTGTGAAGGCCATGGCAAAACCTTCAGTTTAAAAGAGCAGTGCGTGACAGACAGCACAGAAATCTTAAAGAACTGGAAGACTTTTGTAAGGAAGAATGGGCAAAGATACCTCAAACAAGAATTGAAAGACTCTTGGCTGGCTACAAAAAGCGTTTACAAGCTGTGATACTTGCCAAAGGCGGCAGTACAAGATATTAACTCTGCAGGGTGCCCAAACTTTTGCAGACGCCATTTTTTTTGTTTTCTGTTATTTTGAAAGTGTAAATGATGGAAATAAAATCTAAAGACATATTATAAGAATGGTAAGAGGGCACAAGTAATAGGTGCCCTCGCACATGGAACAGGGGATGTTATAAAAAAAAAAAAATTTGTGTCAGAATTTATTTAATTTATAGGACACTGCCCCTTTAAATGTAATAAAGTAGCCCCTCATAGTTTTGGCGGGCTTCACAGCAGCGCGCGCCCCTCTAGAACATTCTGACCCAAGGCTTTATATAGGGGGTCTCTGAGGTAAGCCCCTCAGTTAGGAAGTGACTGCCTGGCGAGCTCTCCTCTCCTCAGCTGCGGTTGCTGCACTCGCTGGCTCTCCTTCCTATAATGAAGTCTCTTGTTCGCCAAGTATTGGAAAGAGCAGCTTTAGAGGGGGGAGAAGAATGGCTGCGGAACTGTCTCATGGTGAGAGGAGCGGAATCTGAACAAGTAAGGGAAGAGGTGAGCGGAATGGCGGTACCTGCGGCGGTAGTGCGGGCAGAGGAGACGGCCGTTAGGGGGAGTGTATCTCCCTCACCTCAGGCACCAGCAGCGGGGAAGGCAGTGGCTAAACAGGGTCAGCGAAGCCGTCCTCCGGAGCGGCCAGCATCCTCGAGACAGGTGTCAGACAGCACAGCTGTTGGACAGTCGGAACCTGCGGGAGGGCTGAGGAGAAGCAGAAGAGGCCCGAAGAGAAGGAGGTTTTCTTCACCATCACCGCCACCCAGTGGTGAAAGGCGGCATAACACCCGGCCTCACAGAAGCAGAATTGAGAGAGCATCTGAGGAGAGGGTTGCTAGGCAACCCAGGGAAGATATTTCCAGTCAGGTACCAGCTGAAGATGTTTTTCTTAGCCAGGCTTTACGTCCACAGGTGAATACAAGCAGTACAGAAGCACAGCATACGGTGCCTCCCGTTAGCCAATCAGCTACGCTGCCGACAGGAGTCGGTGAGTTGGCGCAATTGAGCAATTTAAATGTTATTTTAGAATCTTTATCTAAATTTGCGAGTTTGTTAAATGTTACACCTGTTCCTGCTGTTAATGTTCCTAGTTTTAATATACAAGGTCCTGGTAATGTATGGTCCCCAGTCAGCACTACGAATCAAGCGGCTAATGTGGTAAGTAGTGTTCCGGTCACACCTGTGTCAGATGGTGGTACCAGAGTTAGTCAATTTGCACACACGGTTCCTGAGACGTGTCTAAAGGAGGTGATGCCATGCGATATGTCGCCGCTTGGTTATCATCTCACAGCAGGGATCAAAGAAAAAATTTGGAAGGGCGAATTTATCGATTTGCTCTCATTGTTGCCGTCAGCAAAGGAATTTTCTTTTAAGAATGAGAAGAAATCTGATGATGGGCAAGAAGAAAATAGGAGGCATCCGGTTTATAGGTCATTTAACAATTGGCTTCAAGCCTTTTGCATTTATTCTTCGGTTCTGGGTGAAAAATTTCCAGAGTATTGTAGTGGGTTATTCCAGCATGTAGAGC
Organism: Pelophylax lessonae; assembly: GCF_965119305.1. Classification (NCBI taxonomy): domain Eukaryota; kingdom Metazoa; phylum Chordata; class Amphibia; order Anura; family Ranidae; genus Pelophylax; species Pelophylax lessonae. The sequence continues at coordinate 218,168,551 of NC_138771.1, read as the reverse complement.
ATATCCTGGAAGCGTACAAGAACTTTGGTGGCCTGGGATGGTTCTACTACGATGAGTCCTTCCGACAGAAACTATCAGTTTATCCCAGCCTGAAATGGGGCATGAAGGACGTAGGCCTTTGGTTAAATTTAATTATTCCTCAAAATTTTACGCCAACAAAACAGGCAAGTGCTGCGCCTATTGTATCCCCCTATAGGAAGGGTATTTGTTATGCGTATAATGAAACGCAGTGCAAGTGGGCAGCAGCATGCAAATTTAAGCATGAGTGCTCATTTTGTACAGGCAATCACCCAGCAATGAAGTGTTTTAAGAGGGCAAGTCAGCAAACTCAGGCATCTAGGGATATTTTTCAGAAAAGCCTGCACTTCAGTGAGGCTGGAAAAAATGCTCCCGTGGCTGCAGGCATATCCAAACAAGGAGAAGGCCCAATTATTAATTAATGGTTTTGAATCAGGTTTTAAGCTTCCATCTTTTAAAGGATTGGGTTGTAAAGTTGAAAAAAATTTAAAATCAACAGATCAATTTATAGATATAGCCAGGGAGAAGATTTGCAAGGAAATTGAGGCTGGGCGGGTAGCAGGCCCATTCTTGGACCCGCCGTTTAAGAATTTTCGCATATCTCCTCTAGGTTTGGTCCCTAAAAAGGAACCCAACTCCTTTCGAGTAATACATCACTTGTCATTTCCTAGAGGAGATTCTTTAAATGACGATATAGACCCTATTATATCATCGGTTTCATATACTACATTTGATGAGGCGGTTGATATGATTAAGCAATATGGCCCTAGTGCATTATTGGCTAAGGCGGATGTTCAATCTGCATTCCGATTATTACCTATTGCTCCGGAAGCCTTCAATTCCTTAGGTTTTTATTTTGAAGGCTATTTATTTTTCGACCGCTGCTTGCCTATGGGATGCTCATTGTCCTGTGCCTATTTTGAATCCTTTGCGACTTTTCTCCAGTGGGTGATGGTTCAGGAATCGGGTTGTCAGGGGGTCTTACATTACTTGGATGATTTCCTTTTTGTGGGACCCCCTGATTCTGACATCTGCCTTTTACTTCTAAAACGATTTTCCCTTATTGAATTCCTAGGTATTTCTATTAATACAGTCATTGGTGAGTGTCAGCTCCCGATGGAAAAAATTTCTAGGATGCAGACTACAATAAGTGAATTTTTGAGGCGGAAGAAAGTTCTCTTAAAAGAGCTTCAGTCTCTGCTAGGCCTGTTAGCATTCGCTTCGCGTATTATGCCAGTAGGTAGAATTTTTTCGAGACGTTTGGCTTTAGCAATGTCTGGTTTTAAGTCTCCTTTGGCACATATCCGGCTAACGGCGGATTTAAAAGATGATTTGCGCGTTTGGTCACGTTTTTTAAACGACTATAATGGCCGGTCATTTTTTCAAAAAGACTGGATTTTTGCTGCTGATCTTCAGTTATTTACGGACTCAGCAGGATCTTTAGGGTTTGCGGCCGTCTGGGACACGCATTGGTGTTGCGGGTCTTGGCCTACCGCATGGGTGGAAAGTAAATTTACTAATAATATAGTTTTATTCGAATTATTCCCGATTTTGGTTGCCCTTGAACTTTGGGGGTCTAATTTCAGAGATAGGAGAATTTTGGTACACTCAGATAACAGAGGAGTTTTGTATGCAATAAATGCTTTGTCATCAAAATCTACATTGGTATTAAAACTTCTCCGCTATCTTGTTTACTTATGTTTGAAGTTAAACGTCTGGATAAAGGTCAAATATATTCCTGGAGTGTCAAATTGCATAGCTGATTCCCTATCCCGTTTTCAGTTCTCTCGTTTCAGGGAACTTCATCCGAACGCCGATCCAGTGGGATTTCATTGCCCGGATCACCTGTGGACCTTGATCTAGATCTAGTCTTTAATGCAATAAAGTGCTCGGTGGCACCTCACACTTGGTCGGAGTATGGTTCCGCTTGGCAGAGATGGTTGTTATTCTGTAATGAGATGGGTATTCCATCTGAGCCACCTCGGGAGGGTGATATGCTAGCTTTTTTATGCGCATTGATGAATCAGCAGCTATCATATAGCCACATTAACAAGATCCTAGCGGGGGTTTCATTTTTTCTGAAATTGAAGAATTTCGGGGGGTTTATGAGTTTTTTCTCGATAAGACAAGCCCTCAAAGGTTATAAAAAGAGAATGTTCACCCCTGATTCACGCAGACCTATATCAATTGATTTACTAAGAAGATTATGCTTGGCCTCCCCTGCTGTCTGTTTTTCGGAATATGAGGCAAGCCTTTTTTCAGCAGCCTTTGTGCTTTGTTTTTTCGCTGCGCTTCGTGTTTCTGAATTGGTCTCAGACAATAGGGCGGGTCAATCAGGCCTTAAAGCTAAGGAAGTCATTGTGGGAAAGGATAAGGTTAATATTTTCATTAGCCAATCAAAAACTGATCAGTTTAGAAAAGGCCATTGGTTAGAGCTGGCAGCCTGTGGTGATCAGTATATATGTCCTTGTGCGGTTCTTAGCAGGTATTTGAAGGTCAGACCCCCCTTTTCGAATAATTTCTTTATACATATAGATGGTTCAGTAGTCACTAAATATGAATTTTCAGCTGTTTTAAAAAAATGTCTAAAGTACTTAG
>NC_138771.1:218150935-218160935 GCF_965119305.1 Pelophylax lessonae | reverse complement strand
AAGGTCCCTGACCTGAGGGAGCCTTATTGGAGGACACACCGCCAGATGACAAAGAAGGGGAAACCTCCTCGGCCCGAATAGAGCTATCACAATAGCGGGTACTCCCTCCTCCATGATCTTCACCAATGATTTGAGGATCAGAGTAATTGGTGGAAATAGGTAGAACTGCTTGAAGCCCCACTTCTGATAGAGAGCATCCTGGGCCAGAGCTTGCGGGCAGAAGAAGTGGGAAAAAAACTTGACAGTTGAAATGTGTAGCCATTAAGTCTATCTCAGGAACCCCCATTGCTCGACAAATATTTTGGATTTTGCATCCATCCTGTGTAGTTGGCGAAGTTCCTGCTCAACTGGTCTGCTAGGGTATTCTGAGGGTCCGGGAGACACGATGCTGAACAGTTCAACAAATGGGCTTCGGCCATAAAGAAGATCTCCGCAGTTACCTGGAGAAGTTGCAGACTTCCTGTCCCCCCTTGTTTCACAATGTACGATACTGTCGTTGTATTGTCCATGAGAAGTCTGACTCTCCTGCCTTGGATTACGGGCAAAAACGTGTTCAGCGCCTCCCTAGCCTCTGTTAGTTCTAGGAGATTCGAGGAACATGGCAAACTCTGGTCCCACACTCCCTGCACTTTCATTTGTAGGCAATGCGCCCCCCAACTCTGGAGACTGGCATCCGCAGTAATCGTGATCCAGTCTCCAGGGCTGACGGGCCCGCCCAGGGAGAGGTTGCTCCTCTTGGTCCACCACAGAAGGTTGTTGGAAACTAAGCAAGGAACCGGGAACCTCTGGCTGAGAGAACCGCGGCGCCACTGGCTTAGAAGGCAGAACTGAAACCTTCTCCTGTGCCACCACTGCCGGGATACAGGCCGTTAGGAGACCTAAAAAAAAATGCATCGACGAACCGCGATTTCCTTTGAGGACCTAATCCCCTTGGTCCCTGCACAGATTTGATCACTTGATCAATCTTCTCTCTTCACAAGAAAATCGTGTATTGGACTGTACTGAAACTCCCTGCCCAGGTAGGTTAGGCATTGGACGGAACAAGTTGGCTCTTCTGCACATTCACCACCCACCCAAAATCTGATTGGGTCTGCAAGACTTGATCCCGGTGGTCTATGAGAAAATCCCTGGAGTGAGCCAACACCAGGATATAGTCCACATAATGCTCAGGATCCCAGGCCCCAGAAAGATGGGCATGACCTTAACTAGCACTGAACAGCGATCTAGGAGTAAGTAAACTGAATTCAATTCTACTAAAACTTGACAAGATGAAAGCTCTCGAGAGTCCTGCAGGCTAAGGCGTTAACTAGCAGCAGTGCTCCTACATCGCTCTAAGCAGGATATTACTGAGGAAACGAATGCCCTAAGGATAGATAGTACCTCCAGAAGGGTTCTGGGGCAGGGGCCGTGACCAAAAACATACCCGGACCCAGAAGGATGGACATGACCTTTGCTTGCAATGAACAGCGATCCAGGACTTAAGTAGACTGGATTTGAATCTACTAAAAATTGACAAGATACTCCAAGATCTAGAGGGTCCTGCAGGCAAAAACGTTACTTAGCAGCAGCACCCCTACTTCGCTATCCGCAAAATGTCACTTGAGGAAATAAATGCCATAAAGATTGATTGTACCCTCAAGAGGGTTCTGGGAGAATGCCAACCAAAAAACATACCATGACCTAGTTCAAGTCATTGTCTGCTAGAAAAAACCTGAGTGCTGACAAACCCAGACTATAGGAATATGTAGACTAGTGTTTGCTAAGTCCAGAAAAGGGCACCAGTCTCCTTTCCTTACCACCAGAATAATGGTTTTTCAGGATTCTGTCATAAAGACAGGAACCTTCATAAATACCTTCATGTGCTTAGCACTAAGATTAATCCAAAGGCCATCTGACATTTGTGACCCAAGAGAGGGAATGAATATTCATGCTCCACCTCTCCATCCGCATCAAAAGAATGCCCTGAGCCAAAAATCACTCCTTAAAACTGTTGACAGATTGGTGGGGTATGGGAGCTATGGTAAGGAAGCAGGAAACTGCGGCAGGGATGAGAACATTAGCGATCATTGATCCTCAAACCTTTAAAAAGGTCTTCCAGGGTATGGGAGGTAATGCAAACATTGTACACTGCTTTCTTTTAAAGCCTGCATCTGACCATAGCTCTAGAGCAGGGATAGCGAACCTCGGCACCCCAGAACCACACCTCCCACAATGCCCAACTACACTTCAGAGTGTATGAGCATCATGGGAAATGCAGCCCCAAAACATCCGGGGCGCCAAGGCTTCTGAAACCACAAACCCCCTGTTGCCTCTGCTTTGAGGAAGCATGCCTATTGCAAAGCCTCAGAAAGCAGAACATGCAAGGGCCCCCATGGACTTAGAGTGGTGAACTGTCCCCCACAGCACTGGGGCAGCTTGACTCAGAACCCTAGAGAAGCTAAGTGCACCATTATCAGTATTACTGCCCTCTTCTGGTTAAGAGGCATATGTGCTGCTGTACAGAACTCAGTGTTCCCAGGTGGTCCCCCATTCATCCATTAACCAGGTCTAAACCTGCTTAGCTTCTGAGATCAAGCACATACAGGGTGGTGTGGTGTGGCCGTAGGCTATCCCTACTAAGGCAACTCTGATGCTGTAGTGCTGGGCCATCCTGAAGAGCCAGGCAAACAAGCCTTTACCTGAACTGAGAAAACTTTACACAAGCTTCCCAACCAGAGCCCTTTCTCCTCCACATGGAGAACCTTATCTGCTCTAAGCAATAAGGACTGATAGGATAGCCACAGGCTGCACAAAGTGCCGGCTTATGCTGTTGTCTGTCGCCTACAAACAGAAGTAACCTTGTTTTTGTCTCTGCAGCAGGTAGCAACAGTATTGTAAAGCAGCGCAAGCTGTATGCCAACACTTGGGAATGGTAACTGCATCCAGTGTTTACAGTAACTTTGTGGCTACAAATAGTGGATAGGAGAACCTCTGACTACCCCGTTAAGGCATAGACACATTCTCCTTCCTGGCAACGTATCCTCCCAACACCTCATTTTGCTAAACATAATGAGGAAGATCCTTGGACTACCTCCTTAAGGTATTGCTGACATACAGTATCCTCCAAATTAGTGATAAGATGATGTGAAGCATTCGCCAAGTGACAGCATTCACAGCCGTGTCAATATTTCAGTATGTGATCTCCTGTGGAATTAAAATCAAAGTTGCAGGGTGCTTAGTTCACATTCATCCCCACAACACTGTGGCTCCACACTCGATCAGGTCCATTCAGAGTGACCAACTGACGAAAATGTATTCCGTCCTGGCCACATACATTGCTCTCTTTTTTTTTTTTCCAAAAAAAGATAGAGAAAAACAAAAACGCATTCCTTCCCAAAAACATCTTCAGTGCTTTGAGGCTGGTGGCAGCTTTAGACAAAAATACCCCAAGCTTCAACACAGGCAAAGTAGACCAGGATGTGCATGTACTCACAGTGAGGGCAGCAGAGACCCAGTTACACACAGTGTATTGGCCACAGAGGAAAAGGAAGCCAGCTACACCTGCAGACTGCCTCCACTGATTAACCAAAAGCTCCAAGGTGATCAGAGGAAGCCTGGGCTGGCCCCCTCCCCCCACACTGGAGCATGCAAAACCACCATCTCCAGTGAACTACAAGAGCCAGCAAGCATGTTTAAGGGGAGAAAAATACAGCAAAAAAATTGCCAGCCAGCTTCATATCATCATTCATACTGTAACAACAGCGAGGAAAGAACCTCCACTGTAATACGGCATCTGTGGCAGTTTTGACTGTCAATTAATGGTATCAGTATGAAATGCAGCAATTTATACTGCAATGTAACTTACCCCCAGCACCAAGGGGAACCCACCATTGAGGGAGATTTACAGCCCATAAGAGGGGGTCTTCTTACCCAGGAGAGGCTGAACCTGGGAAGGCCACAAGGAAGGATAACATATTTTTCAAGGTGTCCGGAGCGAGGACGTAAAAAAGAACACCTCCACCAGGTACTGCCTGCCTTTTATGCTATTTCAGGGATGTCCTATGGGGGTCAGAGGGGCGGAGTTGACCCGTAGTATGATGGCATGACGCAGAGCCAGGAAATATATATATATATACACACATATATATATATAATATATAACGCATGAATTATAATCGAATCAATAATATAATTTTATTATATATATTATATAATAAAATTATATTATTGATTTGATTATAATTCACGCATTTGTGTTTCAAATTTATCACATCTGGGATGTCTACTAGAGTCTTGTTTTGGTCAGGTTTAAGTCAGTAATTACCAAGAATTGTAGGCCTATAATACATAACGCCAAATTTCCATGAAAAAAATTGTACCGCTTTTGGTACAGAATTCCTGACAGAATCATACCGCCAGGGAGGTTAAGGCTTTAAGCAGCCCAGGGATTCTAAAAGCTTTGATGCTGATGAGATATAGACAAATAGTGCTTTCAATCAAATTACATTTATAAATATTTGTTTTAAGTCACCAAACAATAAAATTTGGAGCCAGAATTAAACATTCAAGTGTTGTTCTGAGTGACATGAGTTATTATCCCATTTTTGGTCATTTGGTTGCTGAAAACTAGGAAACTATTAGGCTGGGCTCACATATATGCGAAATGGAATGCGGGTTTCCCCGCATCCAATTTGCATGACATGCGGCTGTGACCGTCTCTCAATGAAGCCGGTTCACACAGGTCTGGGGCATCAACAGAGCAGATTGCAGAAGGATCCTGTGCGTCTATGGGTCTGGTTCAGGTGTGAATTCAGGCAAAAAATCAGACCCGAATTGCACCTAAATGCATACTAGGGAAATTCATTATACTAGGGGCTGTGCTTGTGCCATATCCACTTGCTCAGAAAAAGTATTATATTCATCTCTAGACTACTTCTGACCTTTCCCAGCTGAAATGCAGTGCTAAATTCCTCAAATGATATGTAAACCTGGTGCAGTTGTGCATGGTAGCCAATCAGCTTCTAACATCAGCTTGTTAAATTAAGCTTTGACCAAAAAAATAAATTTAAGCTGATTGGATTCTATGCAGAGCTGCACCAGGTATTTGCACTCTCCAGTTTTAGTAAATCATCTCCAGTGAGTCAGATAATATGTTCATCAGAACCCAAACATCACAATATTAATAGTGGTGCATACCTGCGCTCGACAGTTGTGAATTTAATAAATAATAAACCTAAAATTCTGACGCACAACATGGATTTTTCTCTAGGGGAAAAACCATGCAAGACAACATAAAGGAACCCACTAAAAGTCACCAAACAGGTTTGCAAATATTTGCTTTGAGAAAACCAAGGCATGAACCACATGATTCATTTAGATCATATACTGTATACTCCAGATATAACCGATTAACCACTTGCCTACCAGGCACTTTCACCCCCTTCCTGCCCAGGCCAATTTTCAGCTTTCAGTGCTCTCACGCTTTGAATGACAATTGCGCGGTCATGCTACACTGTACCCATATGAAATTTTTATCATTTTTTTCACACAAATAGAGCTTTCTTTTGGTGGTATTTAATCATCTCTGGGTTTTTTATTTCTTACAAAAAAAAAAGAAAAACGACAGAAAATTTTGAAAAAAAAAAGTTTTTCTCCTTCACTGATGTGCGCTGATGAGGCGGCACTGATGGGCACTGATAGGCTGCACTGATGGGCACTGATGAGGTGGCACTTATGGGCACTGATGAGGTGGCACTTATGGGCACTGATGAGGTGGCACTGATGAGGAGGTACTAATATGCCGCACTGATGAGCACTGTTGGCAGCACTGATGAGCACTGATAGGTGGCAAAGATGAGCACTCATAGGTGGCACTGCTGGGCACTGAGAGGTGGCACTGCTGGGCAATCAGAGGCGGCACTGATGGGTGGCACTGATGGTCACTGAGAGGCGGCACTGCTGGACACTGATGGGGGGCACTGATGAGCACTGATGGGTGGCACTGATGAGCACTGATGGGCAGCACCATCAGTGCCCACACTCAGTGCCCCTAGTGCTGCTAGTCAGTGCCCATCCGTGCTTAGATGAGCAGGCACTGATGGGCAATGACTGGCAGCACTATGGGCACCGATTGTGGGCACTGATGGGGGGCACTGATGGCGGGCACTGTGGGCACTGATGGTAGGCACTTATTGTATTTTATTTACCTCTTTTGTAATCAGGGCACTGGTGATCAGTGCCCTGATTACATTTTTCTGTGTCCCCTAACGGCTGATCGGCTCTGCTCCTTCCTCACATGCAGTCTCTGTGTGAGGAAGGAGAGCTGGCGATGAGAGATGATCTCATATGTTTACATATGAGATCATCTCTCATTGCATGGGCCGATCACGTGGTAAATGGCCACTGTGATTGGCCATTTACCACGATCTGTGATTGGCCAAGGGACACGGCCGCACAGATTTTCCCCGATGCTCGCTCACGGGAGCGCGCTGGGAGCCTGTCACTGGGAGACTGTATAAAGATGGCCTCCCGGAAATTAGAGCCCGCGCTGTAGTCATCTTTCGGCTATAGCGCGGGCCAGAAGAAGTTTAACATTCTAACAGAAAAAAACAGAACTCTTATCATAATGGATCACCAGCTTTAATTCAAAATTAGAAAACCCTTTATTCTAACCCTTTAAATGTTATTATAGTTTCATACAAATGGTCAACGAACCAAGGCTACCCTGGTGGACAGGTAAAAAAAGTAAATATAAGATATAAATTCTTATGGTCACATCAGTGGCCACATCAGTCCCAATTGTTCATATCTTGCCGACTATGCATAACAGTAGAACCCCTTAGCAAATTCCTTTTCAATGGCCCAAACATATCCAGCAAACAAGGTATAACATATATCCACTGTTGTTATTTTTGTATATATTAAACCAAAACCAAAAAATTATTATACTTATTACTGCTGGGATAGCCTCTGCTAAGCCTGATTTGAAGCGCACCTATATGAGGCACAATGCAGAAAAAAATCAAACAAGTTAAAACACAGTCCATGAACACACCTTTATATTCATCATACTATATTATGTTTTTCATCATATATACAGTGGGTACGGAAAGTATTCAGACCCCCTTAAATTTTTCACTCTTTGTTATATTGCAGCCATTTGCTAAAATCATTTAAGTTCATTCTTCTTCCTCATGAATGTACACATAGCACCCCATACTGACAGAAAAACACAGAATTGTTGACATTGTTGCAGATTTATTAAAAAAGAAAAACTGAAATATCACATGGTCCTAAGTATTCAGACCCTTTGCTGTGACACTCATATATTTAACTCAGGTGCTTTCCATTTCTTCTGATCATCCTTGAGATGGTTCTACACCTTCATTTGAGTCCAGCTGTGTTTGATTATACTGATTGGACTTGATTAGGAAAGCCACACACCTGTCTATATAAGACCTTCCAGATCACAATGCATGTCAGAGCAAATGAGAATCATGAGGTCAAAGGAACTGCCTGAAGAGCTCAGAGACAGAATTGTGGCAAGGCACAGATCTGGCCAAGGTTACAAAAAGATTTCTGCTGCACTTAAGGTTCCTAAGAGCGCAGTGGCCTCCATAATCCTCAAATGGAAGACGTTTGGGACGACCAGAACCCTTCCTAGAGCTGGCCGTCCGGCCAAACTGAGCTATCGGGGGAGAAGAGCCTTGGTGAGAGAGGTAAAGAAGAACCCAAAGATCACTGTGGCTGAGCTCCAGAGATGCAGTCAGGAGATGGGAGAAAGTTGTAGAAAGTCAACCATCACTGCAGCCCTCCACCAGTTGGGGCTTTATGGCAGAGTGACCTGACGGAAGCCTCTCCTCAGTGTAAGACACATGAAAGCCCGCATGGAGTTTGCTAAAAAACACCTGAAGGACTCCAAGATGGTGAGAAATAAGATTCTCTGGTCTGATGAGACCAAAATAGAACTTTTTGGCCTTAATTATAAGCGGTATGTGTGGAGAAAACCAGGCACTGGTCATCACCTGTCCAATACAGTCCCAACAGTGAAGCATGGTGGTGGCAGCATCATGCTGTGGGGGTGTTTTTCAGCTGCAGGGACAGGACGACTGGTTGCAATCGAGGGAAAGATGAATGCGGCCAAGTACAGGGATATCCTGGACAAAAACCTTCTCCAGAGTGCTCTGGACCTCAGACTGGGCCGAAGGTTTACCTTCCAACAAGACAATGACCCTAAGCACACAGCTAAAATAACAAAGGAGTGGCTTCACAACAACTCCGTGACTGTTCTTGAATGGCCCAGCCAGAGCCCTGACTTAAACCCAATTGAGCATCTCTGGAGAGTCCTAAAAATGGCTGTCCACCAACGTTTACCATCCAACCTGACAGAACTGGAGAGGATCTGCAAGGAGGAATGGCAGAGGATCCCCAAATCCAGGTGTGAAAGACTTGTTGCATCTTTCCCAAAAAGACTCCTGGCTGTATTAGATCAAAAGGGGACTTCTACTAAATACTGAGCAAAGGGTCTGAATACTTAGGACCATGTGATATTTCAGTTTTTCTTTTTTAATAAATCTGCAACAATGTCAACAATTCTGTGTTTTTCTGTCAGTATGGGGTGCTATGTGTACATTCATGAGGAAGAAGAATGAACTTAAATGATTTTAGCAAATGGCTGCAATATAACAAAGAGTGAAAAATTTAAGGGGGTCTGAATACTTTCCGTACCCACTGTATTAAATGTATATACTGCAGTATCAAGCAGACATCTATAGAGGACCATATGCTAAAGCTCAATGTTAGATTCTCCTGCAAAGCAGCAATTCAAATGTATAGCATACAATCTTGCATTTTGTGGTTGTAATTGCATATGCATGTATATAATGAATATGCTTAAGGCCTCTGGGTTGCAGATATAATTTACATTTATTTATTGCATTCTCAAAAAAAAAAAACATAATCCAAAATCCATGCATAATAAAGAAAAAGTCAAGCCCTTAATTGGTATTGAGAGTTTAGGTAGATAAAGTACTTTATAACCGTTCAACTATATAGTCAACGTTTCATTAGTCCATTAGTCTTAAAACATCATGTGCATCATGAATATTATCTCCCATTTTGTTGTATTTGACCTGGCCATGAGGTTTAGGGCTTGATCAGGTTTTACACATGCACCCATAAAACCTAAGGTGTGCTAAGTGGTCAGACAAGCAAACCATTGGAGGCTAGTAGAAGGCTAAGGGGGGAGCAGAGATTGATTGCAGCCATGGAACCCTGCCATCGCTGTGACTTTTTTTTATTTGTTTGTTTCACATGTTTAAATGGAAGAAGTTCAAAAATGTTTGAGAATAGGCCAGCCTATATACGTATATTCAGCGTGAAAAGGTGCAAGGTGCCCTACATCACACTTCCCACTGCATCTCTACCATTTAATAAAATCTCTATATACTGTATCTCATTGTTCAATTTTTTTGTTACAGAGACTTCATTAAGTTCAATTGATGGCTGTGGTGGTGCGAGGCAGTGGATTGCCTCAGACTGCACTGCCCGGTCCTTTTTGTCAGCACATGTCACCTGCCCAAAACATCAACGCAGTGGTGTGAACCAGGCCCACTCAAGACATTTTGCCTTATCATGCAATGCGACTGCACTGGAGTCATCATCAATCATTAGTTTGAACTGAAAAAAAAGAGGAAAAACATTTTATTCTGGTGGAAATTACTTGTTATAAGGTGTTTAGTCTCCCCTGAAATGTTGCAGAAGTTTTTTTAGTTATTTTTTCTCCAACTTCTGTAAAGATTTTCAAAAGTAAATATTCTTTTAAACAATTCTTAAAAAAAAAAACTGATTAGCTTATCACCTTCCTCTTGGCCTCTTAGGCCATCTGGTGTAGCGGTCTTTCCCAGCCTACACCAATACCAGTTACACTAAATGCTTAACATGTTGTTTGTACGAGACTTTCAGGACATAATTCTTACCATATATGTCATTCAACTCCTATGCTGAAATGTCTGTAATCTTT
>NC_138771.1:212580935-212710935 GCF_965119305.1 Pelophylax lessonae | reverse complement strand
AACCTTAAAATATTTCTAATCTATTTGGAATCAATGACACACGACACCACCATGTCGGGTTTCATTGGGGATGAATGGAACACCCTAATGGAAAAATACCAGGAGGAATTCGAACAAAAAGAGTTCATAGAGACATAACTTACCTCATTATTCTTTCAACTCTCTAAACTATTAGAGAGAAAATCCACCTATTTCTGGCACATCAGGTCGTTCCAAGAACACATCAAAGAGAAAATTAGCCCATTTGGACTCAGAGCTCAGGTGTTCCCCATTCTTGAGGATCTAACACCTGCATTCAAGACCAAATGGGAAGAATCCCTACAAGAGTGTTCAACTGCCCTAATGAACCTCTTAATTGAGGAATATACAGCAAGGGCAACTCAATTAGATGGGGTCATTGCTATGACTTGTGACAAAATTAAAAAATTTAAAAAACATAACACATTCTCACAACGTGAGGCCAAACTTTAGGGATCAGCTTGACAACTTCAACAAAAACATTTTGATTAAAAAACAAAAGATCCTAAACAAAGACAGGAACACGTTCCAGCAGGGCAAAGCCTATAATTGGACTGGAAATAGAAACAACACGAGAATCCCTAGAAGGGACATAAACATATCCCCTACCCAGTTCCCTTCCAAGGAACTGCCTAATTCTAAAGCACTAAAAACTTTAGGAGATCGCTCCAAACGCCCCTATCAAAATGATTCTGCTTTGGAACAGAGATCTAAAAAATCCAATGTTAAACAACTTCCCAAAGAAGGCCTCTCCCTCTTCCCACCACCTACCACCTCACAACCACCAGACACCCCTTTCTCACACCCATCCCAATCTACCATAAACTCCATTCCTCCCAAGTTGCCCACCAACCTTTCTTCCACAATCAATCTACAAGAGCAAACTTATTTAGATCTCATTCACCAGCGCGCCCTCAAACTCACTCCCATACCCAACACTCCACTGCCCCCACCCCCTCCTCCTACCTAGTTGAACACTCTCCCTTCACACCAACAAATTCATCTGATTTTTCCATCATCAATTTATCCAAACACATTCTCACGGAGGACGAACTAACTGTGCTCCAAAAAGGCCTTATTTTCTGCCCAACAGCAAATATCAAAAAATTTGAGATAATTAAAGACCTCCATCTGTTCGCACGGAAATTGAACTCCAAGTGCGTTTTTCACAAGGAAAACAAAAAAATCGATAAAAAAGACCCCATCTTGGACACACTCATCTCTCTACTTGAAGAGAATGAAGACCTCATAGACTGGGTGGATTTAGCCTCTCTATTGGCCGGCACATCCACTGATTTAACGGAGAAAACAACACTAACCAGTGATCTCCGCAAAAAATCCGATGCATACCCTCCAATCCAGAACGCAAATATAAATGCGTTCTTGAAAATTGTCTCTAGTGAAATCGAAAAATTGCATGTTCGATGCATCCCCCAATCCAACATTACTCCATCACAAAGGGAAGCCATTAACAATCTATCTGCCAATAAATCAATTACCATCAAACAAGCAGATAAAGGTGGCAACATTGTCATTATGGACAATGTCCATTATGTACAGATGTGCACCAACATATTAAAAAACCCAAATTGGTATAGACGCATCACACCCGACATCATTCTTAAATTCCATCAAGAATTTTACCATTTGGTAGACTCCGCCTACTTAAATAATGTCTTCCCAAAACACACCTGGGAATACATTCGGACAAAGTTCCCGATAACTCCCACCTTCTACGGGCTCCCCAAAGTGCACAAAAATTCCAGCAACCCCCCCGGGGAGACCCATCATTTCGGGTCGAGGATACATTTCAGAAAACGGTAGTAAACTGGTAGACGCCTTCCTCCAACCATTTGTTCAAAACCTATCTTCTTTTACAAAAGATACGATCCATTTCCTTAACAAAATTGAGAATATGTGGATTCCCCCCACTGCTTCATTAGTCACCATTGACGTAGAGGCACTTTACAGCTCGATACCTCACCACAGAGGTATCGCAGCTGTAAAGCACACCATATCTCGTCATGGACAGGAGGGCGCCTACAGCGAATTCATCTTGGATCTACTCCATTATATCTTAACCCACAATGTTTTCACCTTCAATGGCTCCCACTACCTCCAGGTACAGGGAGTAGCGATGGGCACTTGTTGCGCACCATCCTACGCTAACCTGTACCTGGGGGAGTGGGAGGAGTTTTTCTTGAAGGATGAAACTTTGTCTGTATATACTGACCACATCAAATTTTGGGCCAGATATATAGACGATGTTTTCTTAATTTGGGACGGTCCCATTGAGTCTCTCCAAGCATGCCTTGAAAGAATGAATAGAAACGACTTCAATCTGTCGTTCACCTTGAATGTAGACCCTAACCGTATCACATTTTTAGACGTAGAAATTGTCAGGGACAAAGGGGGTACCCTACGCAGTGGACTTTTTTGGAAGCCCACTGCGGGTAACACGATCCTCCACGGATCCAGTTTCCATCCGGAACCCCTTCTCCGCTCCATCCCAATCAGTCAATACCTACGACTTAGGCGAAATTGTTCAGATCTGCAATCTTTTCAATTCGCAGCCGATGGACTGCACAACAGATTATTACGGAGAGGCTATTCCAAAAAATCTCTGAAGTATGCCTACAAACGTGCTTTATCTAGTGACAGGCATAAATTACTAGCCCCTAAAACCTCAAATACAGACAACAGCAGTAGCAAACTTAGAATCATCACCCCATATATGTACCAACACTCTAAAATCAAACAGATTGTTTCTAAGCACTGGCACCTCTTATCATCTGACCCGATCTTGGGTCAATACCTTTCAGATGTACCCAATTTCACGTTTAAAAGAGACCCTGCGCTAAAAGATAAGTTGGTTCGCAGTGAGTTTGTGAATGATTCTTCTACTGCATGTTGCAAATACAAGGGGACTTTCATTTGCGGTAGCTGCAATTATTGCGGCTATATGCTGAGTCTGACACAAAAGAATCCCATCTTGCCCAATGGTGTCACCTTTAAAGCCAGACATTTCGCAAATTGTCGTATCGTGGGTGTTGTCTATCTACTATTATGTGATTGCAAATGCTTTTATATAGGCAAAACAAAATTGGAGTTCTGGCGACGGGCTTACCGCCATATAGTTAGTACGAGGAAGTCCGACCCAGAACTCCCACTTGGACGTCACGTAGGCACAGTACATGGGGGTAAATTTCCAAAAGTAAAATTTCTTATCCTTGATCGAATCCACCCCAGCCCAAGAGGAGGAGACTGGAACAAAAGTCTCCTCCAACTTGAGCTGAGGTGGATTTATTCCCTCAAGGCCACTGAACCTCCAGGATTAAATGGCATGTTATCTTTCAAGCCATTTCTGGAAGGCTTCAATTCAGGGGGAATGGAACTTTAAAACATTGCCTTTCCAATATTTGGAGTTAATAGTTTTTGGGCTATATTGCCATTTTTGACATATCCATGTTATTCTCAACACTCTGCATGTTTTTCTGGGCCATAATGTTATACATGTCATGTTGATGCCTTCTGTAACATTCTGTATATGCCAATTTATATATACATCTTAGCCTCCCCATTTTATGTGATGTTTTGTTGTCATTGTTTTTTTCCAACTGCAAACCCTGGTACCCTGGCTCCTTGATCTCTAGCTGTGTTTATGCATATATCTACACAAGATACGCCCCCATTATGGATTGTTTCACGCATCAGTGTCATCCGCCTGTTTAGTAGAAACATTAAGTCCAGTTTCCATTGGTCTTTTTCATATTATGACCATTTTATCCCCTTCACCATTTTCATTAGTTGGGTCACCCCTTTAGTCTCCTTTTGCAGCCATCCTGGCACGGCGAGACACACCGCTATTAGGCGGTGTGTCTCATTGGTGCACTTTCCAGCCAGCACTGCCTTCGGGACAGTGCGCACCAATCGGAAACCGGACGGTTCGTGCATTTCCGTTTTTTGACTGCCGTGCCAGTGGAACGCAAGCGCCGGCCCCGCCCACGCGACGTGCACACACGATGGGGGCGGGTCCGGCCCTGGCGATCCAGGAAGCCCATCCTGGACGCCAGCTGTTGCCACTTCCTCCCCAATTACATCGGCCATAAACAGATTTCCTCCCAGCGTTCGGGCAGCACAATCTTTGCTGTCTGCTCGCTGGTGAGGATCTGTTTACCCGATCAAGTCAACTTAAGGTAACAATGCTACTTTCATCTCTATCACTATCCACTTGTAATCTTGATATAGTGAGCATTTTTTCTCACATATGCAACAAGTTTCACATCAAGAAGCTTAAATCTACCTCTATCTATTTTTTTCATGTGTTTACTCAATATCAGTGGAGGGGATTTGTGGCACCTTCTTTGGTTTCCTAAATCCTTGGACTTCAGATGTCTGTGTTTGGAGACACTAGCCTGACCTCACTTGTGAAGGCCGTATCTGTATGAATATACCATCAGGAAATTCCTGCCCACACCGCCAGTCAGATCAAGCCCAGCCAGTTGGTTTTATTCTCATTACAAGCAAATAAGTCCAGATAAGATCAACCTTGTGAGTGCTCCCAATATAGTTTTCTGATACAATGTGCTAATTCTGTGTATATATATATTATATATTCAACCATTGTTATTCAGCATTCATATTCATATTTTTCTATTAATAGAGCACTTGCATGAGCTACCCCTGAGGAAGAAGAGAAAGTTATTGTCTTCGAAACATGTCGGGTTTAAAGTTCTAGTGCATGGTTGTATATCAGTCATCTGGTTATGCTTGTATATGTTTTTATTATTTCTTGATTTTCTTCACATATATCGAATAAAATACCACTTTTTGATCTTCATATCAATTTTTGTATTGGTTTAATATACCATTGTGCCTAAAAAGTCCCATTCAGGGGAACCTCCTTTGTCTCGTATAAAATATTTCTAAAGGCATATATATTTTTTTTTTTTTACCTCAATTTATTCTCTGCATTAGGGGAAAAAACGTCCAATATCAGCACCCCCCCCCCCCCAAAAAGGTTCTTCAGCACCCCTGCAAATTAAAAGTCGGCAACTACAAGTACTGCAGGGGTGAAGGGGTAAAGTTCTGTTTTAAACATGTGAGTCCTCTCTTGATCCAGCGCTGTGCATGCCTGCAGCAGTGCTGTTCTCTCTCCCACTGCTCACAGGATACAGAGACAGCAGCAGGAGCTTCTGTCAATCAAATCTGTGGGGAGGGACTGGGGAGGGGGTTGAGCTGCGCTGTGTGTTTGTCTATGGCTCAGGAGCACACCTGCACAAACGCCCCAGTAGAGAAGAGGAGGAGCAGACAGTGCCGGCTGGGGATCTCAGAAGAAGAGGTAAGGGGCCACTCTGTTCAATACTATTACACAGAGCAGCTAAGAATAACATGTTTATTGTTTTAAGAAAAAAATTCTGCCTTTACAACTGCTTTACAAGTAAAGAAAGAAGTGACCAATATCTTGGAAGTGGAGTTCTGGAAGTTCTAGCTCACAATATATGTAGCAGATTGGTGTTGGGTGAAATTATTTTAGCCTGGGTTCACACTAGATGTGGTGCAAATTCACAGCAAATTTGCTGAGGATTTGGCGCCGCATCCAAATTTCAACCCGTCCATGTGAACCGATCGCGGAGTGTTTTTTAAGTTAAAGACACCCCGAAATTGCAGAATCAGATCTTGTGGGTGGGAACGATTCTGGTGTGGACAAAAAAAAGGGTCCTGCATCAGTTTGGTGCGATTGTGGTGCGATTTGAGCTGTACAAATTCATGGCTCAAATCGCACCCCAGAGACACCGCATGTAATTCGCACAGGAATGTGCTGCGATTCCTGTGTGAATTACATGCAGTGTCTCGCACTGCAGCAGTGGGAACTTAGGCTTAATGACTGTTATTAATTCAGGTATTGCAAAAAAAAAAAAAAATATGCTGCATATTATCAGAGCAGTCCAGGGAACTATAAACCTTGTTTTACAGGAAACTCATAATTATACCCCCCAAATATACCAGAGTTAGGCAACTGGTTACCACCATTTTTGTTCCGACCCGGTAGTAAAATAAACACAGTTGAGTGTTTTAACGTACCAGAACCATTGGATACATTCATAAATGCAGCACTAAAAGCTCCTAGGCAAAATGTACTATAATATAAGAGAAAAAGTAAATTCCCTATACTGCTGACATCTACATACACTTACAATCCAGCACTTGTAGGTAATTCAAGAGAATTTTTCCAATAGCTCCCATTTCTGGTTTTCAACCTCAAGCATAAACTAATCATCATGAAACTCATTTTGACTATGGGGAAACTGACAAGAGAATTAAACTATGCAAAAATAAAGACTGAAAACTTTGATTAAATATTGTCAACAAGTGTCATACATAGACTCATACTAGCTGCACTGCCAGTAAAGTTGTCTGCCACTTAACACCAAACCCAAATACTGACCTATACAATGGACATAAGTAAAAAAAAAAAAAAAAGAAAAAAGAAAAAGAATATATATACATATATATTTTTGGCACACGTTTTCTGAAGCGGCTGTGATATAATACTCCCAGATTTGGGTCCCAAGATATGACCACTGCCTCCCTCACATACTCACATACTTGGCTTTGTGTGTAAGGTTGGGGCATTGTTTAGCATCTGTGCCTCACACAAAGTCATGAAGAAATGCAGAAGTAAAAGCGAGGCAGTGCTTTGCCAGTCTCCATGGAACCAGTCTTCACTAGTTATGGGATCCAAATATACATTTTGAAAATGTAGGTCCACTTTAAATATGCATTACAACTGGATTAGCCCCTTGTTGCTTCTGTGCTGGGATCCTGTGTCAAACTAATAATACAATCACGAAAAAGTGCAGGCTAATAGCAGCCCTTGACAGCACTTTATTAAAAGAGTAAGGCTACATGTGCACTATCCTACCCTCACTGCGGCTATGATTTGCATTTTCCTACGGCCGGCGGTCAAAACGTTCCTACCCTGAGCGTGATTCTTCCACGTTCAGGAGAGGGAGGTTTAACCTCACCTAAATGCTGCAGCTCCAAAACTCTGCTAAAAGCCTATGTGTACGTGGAAACATAGGCTTTTATAGAGTTGAGTTTAGGAGCTTTGGCAAAAAAATGCCAAAAGCGTCTAAACTTAAGTTTAGGAGCTGCTAGTGTGCATGAAGCCTTAAAGCTGTTGTAACCCAAAAAAAAAAAAAAATGGATAGTGTTCCTGCTGCTGAGCCCTGACACCGTGATCAGCTTACATGCCTGCGTCATCCCGCTGTCTCTCCTCTGTCCTCCTCTCTCTCCCCTCCCTGCCTGTCAACTCTGATCAGCTCCCTGGCCCCCCTCTTCTGCTGCTATCATACCTGAGTCTTCCTTCTACAATCTCCTCTGTTATATTAAATGATGTGCCCAGTGTATGTTTTTTTTTTAAAATAGGCCACTGTATACCTTATTTTGTAGTGCCGCTCGGCGCTCATGTGACCGCCCGCCCGCCTCTCTCCTCCTCTCCTCCTCCTGGCTGATGTCCGAAGGGGATTCTCAGCCCCTCCCTCTGTAGCCGTATGACTGAGAGAGGAGAGAGGTGGGTGGTCACACTGGGCACATCCTTTTATATACCAAAGGAGATTGTAGCAAGACTCCGTGGCTTAACAACCACTTTATTGTCATCCTCCCTGAACATTTGTTTACGTCTGTTTTTTGGCTATTCAGACCCAAACATTTTATTATAGGAAGAGGTCTCCTGCACCCCCATACCTAGTTATTTATTATTTAAAAGCCTGATAAAGATGAGTATAAGTGAGTTAAGAGGGTTTTGAAAACATTCTGTCAATTTGCACTGAATGGGCAGAGTGACAGAGTTTCTTTAATTCTATTCTGCTTTTAATACAGAACATTACCTTATTAGATTTACTAGCTGAAGATTGGCTATGCATACACCTATTATGGGTGGCCAAAGAATGGCATATTTTTTTATGCAAAACTTGATGTTTATCCACAATGAACCCCATTTATAATGTTACTGCCATAAATTTTCCTTTCATTCAGTGTGCCAGCTATTAATGTGTAAGCCATAAGCAGAAGGCAATTAAATAATGCTAACATATTTATTTTAAAAATAATTTTATTTGTTAATGAAACTGATAGTATGTACATGTTTTTATATATTCTTTACCCACATTGGCCCCCAACTATCCACTCAAAAGTATAAACGTGATTAAAACTTTTTTTATTTCCTTGTGAAATTCCTTTGTCATCTTGTAATACTCTATTGGATATTTGAGTACCCTGAAAAATGCACTTTGTCTTGCATTCCTCCTAAAAATTAGCAGTGTGCTTCCTGGTATGCAAGGATACCTTGGCACTCTTGGGCCTGCAGTCTACTAGTTGTATATGCATACCTTCTAACTTTTTGAGATTCCAAAGAGGGACACCTATTAGCAAAAGTATGTAGGAATAGAACTCACCCCCTTTCATTCCCCCTTAAGAGTGAAGTATACAAAAAAAGGATTAGGTAAACCCACAAGTGTTTTTTATTACCACTACTATTCTTTTTTACTAGCTTTTGAAATGTACAAATGCAGCAATTTAGAAACTGGATGAAAGGTTTAGCACTGGAAAACACTTTTTTTTTATAGCTAAATAGTGCATTTTATGTACAGGTATATGTATCAGACAAAAATGAGGGACACATAAGGAAGAATGAGAGACAGAGGGACTTTGTTCCAAATCAGGGACAGTTGCTCGAAATCAGGGACAGTTGGGAGCTAAAGTATATGTGTTGTGGTGGATGTAAGGCATCTCCAACTGATAGTCTCATGAAATGTGGAGTTATATTTGGTGAAGCCATTACTGTGCTGTTCACTATTGTCCCTACTGGAGGCTCTGATATAAGGAAGCAACATTTAAGATGTCTGCCTCAACACAGAAGTACAAAGCAGAACAAAGACAGTTATGGTAGAAAGATCAGCTTCAAGGAGTGTCTGCCTGCTTTTTTGAGCAGAGCTTCCTAACTTCAGTTCCTCTTTAAGCTGTAAAAATGAGATTTATTGACTACAATGGCACAGAGCTTATCATGCATTATGTGTGCTAATTCTCATGTAATTAACTGTACCGAAAATGCACAAGTGTAAACATGGCTTTTTTTTTTTTTTTTTTCAGAGGTTACATTATATAAAAAGAAGGATAACAAAGACAGGTTCAAATCATTTACCATACATGTATGATAAAATTCATGTGGGCTATGATTGCAAATGATAGAGAGGTCAGGCAGTGTATTTTCCAGAAGAAGCAATAAAAACACTTTGGCTTTTTTTCCTTTAGTGGAATGCCAACACTTTTGGGATAGGAGGGGGGCCCTCCCCCAGGTCCTTGGCTGCAATGGTAACCTGACCTCACTCAAAGTCCCAACCTTTTCTCTTTGCCATTTAGCCAGGGATGGAGACACTTTTGTGTCTCATTTAACCACTTTACCTCCGCTCACATGGAGGCTACTGCGGCAAAGTGCCGCGATCCCGTCCAGCGACGTAGACCTACGTCGCTGGACTCCACCCCTTGTGGGCGGCGCTCGCGCGCCGCCGGAGGCTCGCTCCCGCTGTGTTCATTCACAGCGGGAGTCGGACCAGCGGAGGAGCAGCGGCGATTGCCGCTGCTCTGCCCCGATCGTCGGGGATCGAGTCTGGAGATCCGCCCGCTGTGTGTAAACACAGCGGGCGGATCTCCATAGTGACAGGGACTGACAGATCGGAGTGTTCAGCATAGCTGGACATCCGATCTGTCCTTCTGTCACACAGTCACCTCCCCCCCCACACGTCAGTAAGCACCAGGCATACATTAACCCCTCCCTCTCCAATAAAATTAACCCCTTCCCTGCCAGTGTCATTTTTACATTAACAGTGCATATATATAGCACTGATTACTGTAGAAATGTCACTGGTACCCCCAAAAGTGTCAAAAATGTCAGTCAAGGGTCCGATCTGTCCGCCGCAATGTCGCAGTCCCGCAAAAAAAATCGCAGATCACCGCCATTACGCGTTAAAAAAAAACACCAAAAATGACAGAAATCTTTCCCTTAGTTAGTAAACGCAATAACTTTTGCGCAACCAATCAAAATACGCTTATTGCGATTTTTTTTACTAAACATAGGTAGCAGAAAACAAATTGGCCAAAAATTAAAAAAAAATTTGATTTTTACATTTTTTTTGGGGGGAATTTCATATAAAAAAATGTGAAAAATATTGTTATTTTTTCAAAATAAACGCTCTTTTTTTGTTTATAGCGCAAAAAGTAAAAATCGCACAGGTGATCAAATACCACCAAAAGAAAGCTCTGTTTGTGGGAAAAAAAGGACGTAAATTTCGTTTGGGTATGGCGTCGCACGACCGCGCAATTGTCAGTTAAATTCGCACAGCACCGAATCGCAAAAAGTGGCCTGGATGGAAGACAGCAAAATCCTCCGGTGGTAAAGTGGTTAAAGTCCCAATGCCCCCCTCTACGACTGGGGAATTTTCCTTTTTTCTCCAAAAAGTTTGATATTCTTTTATGAATGAAGGTCTAAGCAGAGGTTCAAATGTAAATGGACCTATCTACTGGCCACATAGAAAACCCTTTAGGGCTACATTCACACGTGTGTTCATATGTGTGCAGATAATTTGCTGCCTTCAGAAGTGGCTAAACACTGCTTCTGGAGACAGCAACAGTCCCTGCTAAGGCCACATACAAACCAGGGACATGCAGTGAGGTCAGTGGCTGGTGAGGCACTGGCTAGTATCAGAGCCCGATATAAGTTACAAATTCACAAGTTACGTATTCAATTATCATTATGAAGGTGATTGCAGTTCTACTAGTTTGTAAAATATTTGCAAACACTGTCTCTTTAGGATGTTTTTCATTTACCCTTTTTGTTGATGCTTGAATCAATATTACTAGCAATGATGACAATAAAGATTGTAGGAAAAATAAAACATGTCTCTTTTTTGAAGCCAGAAATATAAAAGTTATATTCACTAATAAACAAACAAACAATAAAGGGTTCAGGTTATTTACTAAAAGGTAAAGTGCAGGAAATTGTAAAACAAATGGTAAAACAGTGAAACAGTTCAACAAAAAAATATATATAATGTTTGGGGGTTCTGAGTAATTTTCTAGCAAAAAAAATGATGATTTTTATATGTAAGAGAGAAAAGTCAGAATTGGCCTGGGTGGCAAGTGGTTAATTACCATGAGTAAGTAATATACCAATAATTATTATATCTTGTTTTTAAGAAAATTGACTCTATTTGCAAAAGCTGTACTCCAACAGGTGGCTTAATGGACAAATTACTGAAGTTTGAAGTTATAACTTCAAACCAGTAATTTCACAGTAAATAGATAAATAATAAACGAATATGATATAACATATAACATATATAACATAAAGCATAATAATACATTATATATATTATATATTTGCTTGATTACAAAAGTACCTTTTCAGCAGCAGCAGATTTTCCCTTTTTAGGCTCCATGTACATGGGACGCTGGAAATGGCCGTTTAGGAGCAGTTGGGCGTTTTTTTTTAGAAGCCCCTGAACCCATCTACATTTTATCTTATCTGTCCATGTACACCAGGTCGTTTGCGGTCGTTTGCGGGCAGTTGCGTTCAGGGACTTTTTTTAGAACGCAATTATTTGCGTTCGAACGTGTGTTTACCGGCGTTTCAAACGCAAAAACGCGACCGAACACGTCCGAACGTGGCCGAACGCGATGACGCGCGTTTGGCGTTCGCGTTTTTCCATTTTAATGGGGAATAATTTTTTTGACCTCTAGGAACGGTTCTAAACGCAAACGCCCGCTAAACGCGGGTACAACGCGACCGAATGGACGTTTCAAACGTCCTAAAAATTCCAGCATTCAAAGGGACTTTTAACAACGTCCCGTGTACATGGACCCTAACTGTGTGAGAAAAGCAGGGGATTATGGGTAAACTTTATACCCATAAACCCATGTTTTTTCTTTGTAGTTAACCACGCTAGCGGTATCCCCGAGCGTGACTTGGGGTAGGAATTTCCTGCTACTATCGGTATCCCCGCTCGGGGTGAATGGGCAGAGCTATGCAAACAGAGCAGCGGAGTGTCTTACCTTATCCTGGCGATCCAGCGATGAGCTCTCATTATAAACAAGCAAAAAATTGGGGGAGCAAACCCTGAACATGTATATCTAAAGCCGGTGCATCTATGGACCAAGCAACATGTATATTAAAAAAGAATAGCGCAACCATGCAAAAGAAATGACTATTAAATATGGAGACAATCCATAAATAAAAATGGGGGTTTAGTTCCACCATATGGCCATATCGTGCTTAAGCCCACCACTGCGTCAAAGTACCCCATTATCAGTGGGTCCTACACTATCCATAGAAAAGGGGTGAATCCAGCCTCTCCAACCCTTGGAGACAACCCTCCTTGCTGGGATGGATGTGCTAATGCACTACAAAGGACTCCTCCTGTATCTACTTGATGGTGGACTCTGATAGAGTACAGGTGTGTGTGGGGGGTGGGATGCTCAACCACAGAAGTCTGGTCAGACTGAATACATAATAAACAAGAAAAAAATTGGGGGAGCAAACCCTGAACATGTATATCTAAAGCCGGTGCAGCTATGGACCAAGCAACATGTATATTAAAAAAGAATAGCGCAACCATGCAAAAGAAATGACTATTAAATATGGAGACAATCCATAAATAAAAATGGGGGTTACAAAAGTTACAAATTCACAAGTTACATATTCAATTATCATTATGAAGGTGATTGCAGTTCTACTAGTTTGTAAAATATTTGCAAACACTGTCTCTTTAGGATGTTTTTCATTTACCCTTTTTGTTGATGCTTGAAACAATATTACTAGCAATGATGACAATAAAGATTGTAGGAAAAATAAAACATGTCTCTTTTTTGAAGCCAGAAATATAAAAGTTATATTCACTAATAAACAAATAAACAATAAAGGGTTCAGGTTATTTACTAAAAGGTGAAGTGCAGGAAATTGTAAAACAAACGGCAAAACAGTGAAACAGTTCAACAAAAAAATATATATAATGTTTGGGGGTTCTGAGTAATTTTCTAGCAAAAAAAATGATGATTTTTATATGTAAGAGAGAAAAGTCAGAATTGGCCTGGGTGGCAAGTGGTTAATTACCATGAGTAAGTAATATACAAATAATTATTATATCTTGTTTTTAAGAAAATTGACTCTATTTGCAAAAGCTGTACTCCAACAGGTGGCTTAACGGACAAATTACTGAAGTTTGAAGTTATAACTTCAAACCAGTAATTTCACAGTAAATAGATAAATAATAAATGAATATGATATAACATATATAACATATAGCATAATAATATATTATATATATGCTTGATTACAAAAGTACCTTTTCAGCAGCAGCAGATTTTCCCTTTTTAGGCTCCATGTACATGGGACGCTGGAAATGGCCGTTTAGGAGCAGTTGGGCGTTTTTTTTTAGAAGCCCCTGAACCCATCTACATTTTATCTTATCTGTCCATGTACACCAGGTCGTTTGCGGTCATTTGCGGGCAGTTGCGTTCAGGGACTTTTTTTAGAACGCAATTATTTGCGTTCGAACGTGTGTTTACCGGCGTTTCAAACGCAAAAACGCTACCGAACGCGTCTGAACGCGTCCGAACGCGACCGAACGCGATGACACGCGTTTGGCGTTCGCGTTTTTCCATTTTAATGGGGAATAATTTTTTTGACCTCTAGGAACGGTTCTAAACGCAAACGCCCGCAAACGCCCGCTAAACGCGGGTACAAACGCGACCAAATGGACGTTTCAAATGTCCTAAAAATTCCAGCATTCAAAGGGACTTTTAACAACGTCCCGTGTACCAGGGGCGTAACTACAGGGGTTGCAGGGGTTGCGATTGCTACCGGGCCCCATGCTCCAGGGGGCCCAGTAGCAAACCAGTGGGTGAACTTCCAGGATTGCAAAAGTCACACTTGCAACCGGGCCCTGGCATTGCACCACTGTGGAGAGGCCCAAATATTGCAGGAAGGGAGCCCACTGCAGAACTTGTGAAAGGATCCTGCTGCGGGACCGTAATAAAAGGCCATGCAACGAGAGTAAAGAGCCCCAGGATTAGTGGGAAGAGCCCTGGGCTTGAAGGGAAGGGCCCCGGCCAGGGATCTGGGGGGGCCCTTCATGGTTTCTTGCATCGGGGCTGTCAGGACTCTGGAGGTGAGCCTGACGTGCAGAGGGTAGCCTCTAGCTCACCGAGGGATGGAGCACAGACGTGTCACCCAGGCAGTAGACGCAGGCTAACCCGAGGTGCGGAATCTAAGTGCCAACCGGTCTTCACCAGAGCCTCAGATGGTGAGGTTGGATTTTGCTGCGTGTATAGCACCAGGTCGCGGTCCTCGGGGTTGCCCTGCCAGGAGGTGAACAGGTCCGGATCTGGTGGCAGATAAACAGACAAGGATAAGGCAAAAGAGTGGTCACAAACAAGCCGAGGTCAGGGCGGGCAGCAGACAAGCGAGGTGAGGGACAAGCCAGGAGGTCAAACAGGAATCAAACTGGATACAACAGGTTTCAGGTTCAGGAACACAGGAGAAGCTTCAGATCAGACAGCAAAGACACTGTGCTTCTGAGGTGCTTAAATAAGGCAGCCTATTGCCAATTAATGAAATTAGTCTGAGCTAGGTTAACCCTTAGGTGGCAGATTCATGACAGCACTTTAGTGTGCACAGGGAGCCTTCCTGACAGGGGCCCTGAAGGCTCTAGTTACGCCTCTGCCGTGTACATGGACCCTAACTGTGTGAGAAAAGCATGGGATTATGGGTAAACTTTATACCGATAAACCCATGTTTTTTCTTTGTAGTTAACCACGCTAGCGGTATCCCCGAGCGTGACTCGGGGTAGGAATTTCCTGCTACTATCGGTATCCCCGCTCGGGGTGAATGGGCAGAGCTATGCAGACAGCGCAGCGGAGTGTCTTACCTTATCCTGGCGATCCAGCGATGAGCTCTCATTGCTGTGACCGCCAGCGAGATCTCCGCCGCTCGTCTGTCGGTAGGAGGACTTCCTGGTTCCGTTCCCTGCAGCAGCAATGCTGCATGGGAGCGGAACTGGGAGTAAAAATCAAAGTAACACCAAACACAAACATATAAAAAGGAGGTGATACAGTGTAATCTGAGAGGATTACACTGTATCACTTTGGTAAAAGTCACAGTGCCCTCTCAGTGCCCCCTTGCCATTGTCGTTTGCGTGAAATAAAATAATCTGAAAATGGCATCAAAAAAGCGCTGTCCCGCATATGCGCTTTTGGATGAGATGAGCGACTGCGACAGCGACAGCGGCAGCGACACGGAGCTGCTCGCAGAACAGAGCGACAGTGAGTCGTGCGGAGATCTGTCATCTGACTCTGACACCGACACTGATCCAGAAAGTGACGCCGATGATCCCGCACCTGACCTAGGTGATGTGCGCACTTGGTGCCCTTTAGACAGCCATGCGGACCAGGCAGCGCCCCCGAGATTCCGTTTCACTGGATCTCCGGGGATGAAGGTTGACGTGGAGAGTGACAACCCCCTGGTGTACCTCAAGTTATTTCTAACGGAGGAGGTAATTCTAAAAATAGTCGCTGAAACCAACCGCTACCATGAGCAGCAGTCCACTACGCTGCGCGCCAAATTTTCCCGTTCCAGAAAATGGGAACCAGTCAGTAGAGAGGACATCTGGAAGTTTTTAGGACTCATCATCCTTCAGGGGGTGGTGGGCAAACCGCTCCAAAAATGGTATTGGACCACGAATAAGATGCTGGCCACTCCATTTTTTGGCACAGTGATGTCCGAGTACCGATTTTCTCTGATTATGAAAAATTTGCATTTTGCCAACAACGAGGAGTTTGATGAGGCCACGCATCCTGTGCCCAAACTCAAGAAAATCTGGGAGGTGAGCCAAATGATTGTCACCAACTTCCAGCAGACCTATGTGCCAGACCGGGATGTTTGTGTGGACGAAAGTCTCATGGCCTACAAGGGACGCCTGAGCTGGATCCAATATATTGCGTCCAAAAGAGCGCGGTTCGGGGTCAAATTTTACATGCTCTGTGAGTCGTCCACAGGATATATATGGAATGCTGTAATTTACACCGGGAAAGGTACAAAGTTCAATCCCAAGTACAGCGGCTATGGGATGGCCACATCCTCTGTCCTTACACTGCTGGACCCCCTTTTGAACCAGGGATATTGCGTGACAACAGATAACTTTTATACCTCTCCGGAACTTTTTGAAGTTTTGCTCCGAAACAAAACTGATGGGTATTGTACTGTTAGGCCAAACCGGCGGGACATGCCATCAATGTTTAGCAAGAAAAAGCTAAAAAAAGGAGAGATGGTTGCCTTTCAAAAGGGTAAAATGATGGCAATGCGGTGGCGAGACAAAAAGGACGTGTGTCTCATGAGCACCGTGCACAACACCACCACTGCCATGGTCCACACAAAACATGGAACAGAAATGCAGAAGCCGCAAGTCGTGATCGACTATAATCACACGATGGGAGGTGTCGACCGAGCCGATCAGGCAATGACCTTTTACCCGGCGATGCGGAAGCAACAAAAAAAAATACTACAAAAAGATTTTTAGGCATCTCCTTGAACAGTGCCTCTGGAACGCCTATATTCTTTACAAAGCCAACACTGCCATACCCCTTGTTCATTCGGACTTTATTTGGAAGGTGGCTGAGCAGATTTTCGTCAACCACCCGACACCATCATCAGTATCTGCTAACAGACCCGGACGACGTGCTGTTGACATTGGCAATCCAGAGTGCCTGACAGGCCGTCATTTTGTGGACTTTGTACCGCCCACCCCAAAAAAGTTGGCGCCTACCAGGATGTGCGTCGTCTGCTGTTCTAAAAAGGATGGCAATGGAAGAAAAGTCCGAAAGGAAACAAGGTACTATTGCCCAGATTGCAATGTCGGACTTTGTCTAGTGCCATGCTTCAAACTTTTTCACACTCAGGATGTGTATTGAATTTCTTTATTTTTCCTTGCCTTCTTGAATAAAATTCTATTATTGATTGGATTATAATTCATGTGTTTGTGTTTCAAATTCATTACATCTGGGATGTCTACTAGAGTCTTGTTTTGGTAAGTTTTAAGTCAGTAATTACTAAGAATTGTAGGCCTTTAATACATAACGCCAAATTTCCATGGAAAGAATTGTACCGCTTTTGGTACAGAATTCCTGACAGAATCATACCGCTAGGGAGGTTAAGAGAGCTTCGCTGGAATGGAGCATTTGTCTTTTAGATACTTTCCCCCTTCTATGACACTGCAGTGAGAGGAGAGCCTCCACTGCAGCCTTTTTATTGGACAGCTTGGACCAATGGTGCTTTACCATTGGCCCAAGACTCCAAGCTGTCCATTGAGCTCAGTGCCTCTGACAAGAAGTCAGAGGCACTGTGAGCTCATCCTCTCACTCTGATGCAAACAGCATGTGCCAGCTTGTATTTAAACTGGCTGTGCTTTATGTAACTGCTGACAGGCTGCGCAAGGAGCCCCGTATCTCCAGAACCATAGGTGCTAGGAGCCTATGCATATGTAATGTATATGTAATATTGGATTAGAAATTACAGAATGATACAATAGAATATGTCAGCATGAAACTGCAGTATGTACAAATAATGAATCTGATCTGACATTGTGCCACCAAAATTTAAATGCCAGGTAGCATAGTTATTATAGAAAGTACACAATCTTCCTCTGACCTTTAGTGCTTATAAATAAAATATTAAAAGCATGTTTCCTAACTGAAAGAGCAGGAGATAGGTAGTACTGATTATTATTATTTATTTTTCCATTTGACATGTGTACACCATTTATTTCTTGGACTGCTTACCCTTAGTATTCCCTGCTCTCTACTAGTTTCTTTGTGCAGGGTAAACATCTGGCTTGTATCCCCAAGCATTGGAGGGCTGCCAATAGAGAAACTGTACAACATTTTCCTGCTAGTCTTTTACATGAGAATAAAATAAGGTATTGGCTGTTTATATAACATGACATGCATTGTAATTGCCAGCTGCCATTGATTTCCTAGAAAAGCCCCAACATTTTTAAACATATATTTGAAAGTGGCATTATATCTTACTTTTTAATGTTAGCAGTCACCTAATATTACCTTTCATGTTTTTAGTGCTGAATGGCACTTCTAGTATATGCTACTACTCGTTCCATTGAAACCAAAACAACTGAGTACTGTGCGTGATTTATTTGCACTAACATCCTCAGGACTCAGGACAAGCTTTTGGGGTGTGCCCCTATCATCAATGTTCAAGCAGTATTAATGCACATAGTGTTAGCAGATTGCTAAAAAGACAATCGCTCAGAAAACAGAAAAAAAAACACATTGTTGCTGCAGTAGCCACTTATAGGTTTTCTTCACCCCTTTAGTTAGGCTACCCTGTGTAAGTTAAGGAAAAAAGTAGATAATTCAATAAAACTTCAAGTGTCCTTTGGGGGTAAGTGCTGCAATAAATCTCAATGTAAATACCTTTTTTTTTTTTTTAAACAAAGCTCGGGTTCTTTTGTAACGTAACAATGGGGGTCAACAATGGAGTTTAGTCACTTAAGCCAGCCATAGATGGATAGAATCTTGGTTGATTCAGCAGGGACTGGCCGAGATTTGATCCATGTATGTGCAAGCTGATTATACAACCAGCGTGTCAGATTTTTAGCATACAACTATTGGCTATAGCTGCTAGCAGTACTCACTGTGCTCTCCTGTCAAGGATAGCTCCACGCCTCCCTGCTGGGGGAACACAATAGCTACACAGTGACAGGAGGGAATCCTTCTGGCATCCATAGGTTTTGGCATTGTCAGCAGGGGAATTATCTTAGGCCCGCCAGCTGGACAGACAGGAAAGGAAGCTGGAGCCTTGCCGTCATTTGACTACATAGGAAATATTTAACCACCTGTGACCACTCACAGTAAGTATACTGCCAGTGGGCAGCAGGTGCAGGCTCAGCGATGTACTGGTACATCGCTGAGCACATGCGTACTAGCACAAACCCATGACCACTGTGTCCAAAAGACACAGGGGATCACAGTCATCAGTACACAGCTGCCATGAGCGGCCAGGGTATCATGTGATTGCTATGAATGGTCATAGCAATCCATGAATGCAATGTCAACAAAACAGTCATGAATGGAAGCCATTCATGACTGTTTTAATTACTAATGTAATGCTGTGATTATCCCACAGCTATCATATGGTACCTGGGCCAATCACAGTACCCAATACCATGTGATTTGCTGTAGCCAATATCAGGTCACAACAGTAAACATGCTGTCATGAATGGCTTCCATTAATGACAGCTAAAACTATCCTTTACAACAGTGATCATCGCTGTTATAAGCAATAATAGTGTAAAAATAAATCTTTGATCATCCCTCCAGAGTACTACAGTCACTATAATGACACTCCACTACACTGATGAAAGAATGTTAAAAAAAATAAAAATAAAAATGTTAAAAAAAGAAAATAAAGTTTTTTTTTTTTATTTATTTATTTTTTTACATACTGTCACTAGTCAGTATCCCTAATCACTGCCACACCAGAGCTATGATGTTTGTAAAACAAACATTGTGGGGAAAAAAAACCCAAATTGTATTTAATTTCTTCATTTGCCAAAATGACAACAAAAAGCTTGCTATGCCTCTTACTAAATACCCCGAGCTGTCTACTTTCTAAAAGGGGTTATTTGTGGGGTGTTTGCACTGTACTGTCATGTCAGTAAATCAGGACTGATCTATTTTAAAATATATACTGTAAATATCATAGTTTGTAGACACTATAACTTTCACACAGACTAAATAATATACATTTGTTTTTTTCTTACGAAAGACATGTAGCAGAAAACATGTTGACCTAAATTTATGAAAAAATTAGATTTTTATTATGATTTTATATATTTTTTATAACACACAGTAGAAAGTCTAATTTTTTTTTCAAAATTTCCAGTATTTTTTTGTTTATATATAATAAAAAAAATACCTAGAGGTGATCAAATACCATCAAAAGAAGGCTCTTTTTGTGTGAAAAAAAAATTATATCAATTTAATTTGCCTACAGTGTGGCATGACCAAGCAATTGCTAGTTAAAGTACTGTAGTGCAGTGCTGAATAGCAAAAAATGCCCTGGTCATGAAGGGGGTAAAACCTTCTAGAGGTCAAGTGGTAAACTGACCAACCGCCACAGTTTTACTGTGGAAGGTGGCTCGGCTGCATGAACCGATGTCGCACAAAGGTGGTAGGGGGCGTGCGTGCACGCTAGCTGTCCCCGGGATGTGCTGATTCGGTTCAGAACCGATTAGTCATCAGGTCCAGGCCAATTATTTTTGGCCTGGACCTGGTGATCGGTTCTGACCAATGGCAGAATGTCCTGTGCCTGTTATAACATATACACAGGCTCAGGAAATGATGCAATCTTCTCTTCAGGAGACATTTTCATTCCACTAGCAAGGAGAGAGCATCAACAGTGAGTACATAAGCACTACACTGACACCAGTACACATACGCAAACATTTAACCCCCTGATCACCCCCAGTTAACCCTTTCAATCCCTGTCACAGTGTCACTATATACAGTATACAGATAATTTTCTGATCACTGTATTAGTTTCACTTGTGATACCAGTTAGTGTGAGTTGCAGTGGTAGTTTAGCGGCAGTCCCAGATAGGTTTAGGCTACCCGCCATATATCCCCTAATAAAGATTTAACCCACTGATCACCCCCAGTTAACCTCTTCATTGCCCTGTCACAGTGTCACTATTATAGTATACAGATCTTTTTTCTGATCACTGTTTTAGTGTCACAGGTGACATAAGTTAGCGTTAACATTAGTTAGTGTCAATCCAGGACAGCGTCGGATTGTCCGCCACATATTTAGTAATACATTTTAACCCTTTGATTGCCAGTGACACACTCACACCAAACACCTCAATTACTAGTATAGTGTCTGAACAGATCAATATCTTGGATCAGATCAGAACTATACTAGTGTTCCCAATAGTATAGTATAGTGTTCCCAAAGTGCAGCGTTAGCAGGATCAGCCCCGACACCTGCCAGCACCTGCATTTAGTCCCACCACCCAGCCCCCAAGAAGTGCAGTATCAGCAGATTACTGTCACTTCCAATACACAGCACAGCAAACTGCAGCGTTAGCAGAGTCAGACCTGATCTCTGCTAGCACTAGCAGTTACATTTTTTGGTAGTGGTTCAAACAGTCCTTGACAACCAGGTGCTTTTTTACCTGTGAGTCCCACTAGGTACCTATAAATTTATTGGTCAAAATGTCCAAACAGAGGTACACTAGTAAAGAGGCCTACTGTCAGGGTGCCAGGAAACCAGACCACATGTGAATACAGATAAAATAAAGCAGTTTATTGAAGCAAAAAACAATAAATGCACAGCAAGAGTGAGGAAGCGAGATCAGGAACAAGCCGGGGTCAAGTCCAGAAGCGAGTAGTCATCGAAGCCGGTGTCAACTCCAAAAGCAGGTAGTCTGCTGATGCGTGGTCGTCTGCTGATGTGGGGTCATCTGCCGATGCAGGGTTGAGAGCCAGGAGAGTCATCAGCCAAGCCAGGTCATACACGGAGGAACACGGAGAACAGAAGACTGCTAGCAGAGATGCACCTTGGAGCACAAACACAATGGCAAGCACTGCAACCCATCAGGTAATAGATATAGTCAGGGGTGCATCATCATAACCGTGCGACACCTAGGCAGCAGGCAAGTGATGATGCAATCAGAGTTTATAGGAGGCAGCAGTCTGCACATGTCCAAGATGGCTGCCAACAGGAGTGCAAGGTAAGACCTTGACACCTACACAATGCTGAGCATTACAGATGAGAGCGATGGGGAAGCCCCACCGTCAGAATCAGGTTCAGTATTCAAACCTGAACCTGAGAGCAGCGGCACACTGACAGAGAGCTCTGACAATGGAGCAATGGTCCCTGCTAAGGAAGGGGGGAAACCCAACCCCGTTCTTCTGTTGCTAAGTTGCAACAATCGCAGACTTCTCGTATGCAGCAGAGTGTCGGTACTAGTGCTGCTCAACCTTCTGGTGAACTGGCAAGCACCAGTGGCCTAGTACATCCTGGTGGTAGTCAAACTAGCACTACAGTAACACTTGGTGACGTGGCAAGTCCTATAAGTGCAGTTCAAGCTGGTGCGGTGGCTAGCACAAATACTGTCCCGCAGCCACCAAGAGTTCGCAGACAGGCCCGTAGAGCCCATACTGTCCTTCCTGATGCGCTTGCAAATCCTGATTGGGAGCCCACCACTTCTGCAGCGCCCGTACTTCCCCCTTTCACTGGGCAACCCGGAATTCAGGTGGAAACAGACGATTTTACTCCCCTTTGTTTTTATGAGCTGTTTTTTCACTGAAGATCTATACAGATCTATTGTGGACCAAAGCAATTGATATGCCAATCAATTTACCACCCAAATCCAAATTTGACCCTTGCCAGAGAATTTGCAGGGAAACG
The DNA here is from genome assembly GCF_965119305.1 of Pelophylax lessonae. NCBI lineage: Eukaryota > Metazoa > Chordata > Amphibia > Anura > Ranidae > Pelophylax > Pelophylax lessonae. The sequence goes on along the minus strand of NC_138771.1, from coordinate 212,688,377 downwards.
TATCACTGTTTCCAAATGAAAAACCTTTCTGGGCCTATCCCTCATCATGGGCAATACTAAAAAGAGTGAGTTGTGGTCATATTGGTCCACTGACCCAATTCATCATATGCCAGTGTTCTCTGCTGCCATGGCCAGGACTAGATACGAGCAAATCTTGTGGTTCATGCATTTCAATGACAATAAACTCTGTTGTCTTTGGGGTGACCCTGGATATGACCAGCTCGACAAAATTTGGCCCCTCGTAAATAACTTCAACCAAAAGTTTGCAGCTTGCATATGCTCCATCAAGCTGTCTGCGTTGATGAGTCCCTGATTAAATTTTCTGGTTTGTTTTCAAACAGTTTCTCCCCAGCAAGTGTGCCAGATATGGGATCAAGATGTATAAGGTCTGTGACAGGGCAACAGGCTATACATGTAGTTTCCAGATTTACGAGGGAAATGTTAGCAATGTGGAGCCCCCCACTGCCCAAATTACATAGGGAGCAGTGGCAAGATTGTTTGGGACTTGGTGTCACCCTTATTCGTAAAGGGGTACCATTTATATGTGGACAATTATTACACAAACGTGACACTTTTTAGTCACCTTTTGGATTCTGGAATTGGCGCATGTTGCACCGTGTGACCTAATTGCTGGGGCTTCCTGCAACGGCTTGTAGACTCCCGACTTTGAGGAGGGGGGGGGGAGAGAGCCTGCTTGAAGAGTAATAAATGGCTTTCAGTGAAGTGGAGGGACACATGGAATGTTTTCGTTCTGTCCTCCATTCACGCAGATATGACAGTCCAAATTGCAACAGCGACTGGTGTTGCTAAGAAGCCCCTCTGTGTCCACGAATACAGCCCTTACATGGGAGAGGTGGACTTCAACGACCAGATGATGGCGCCATACTTAATTGCCCATAAGGCCAGAGGCTGGTACAAGAAAATGTCTGTATACTTATTCCAATTGGCTCTGCTGAACGCGTATGTGCTATACAAAGCATCAAAAAGATGTGGATCCTTCCTAAAAGTCCAGGAAGAGATCATCACAGCCCTTCTGTACCCAGAAGGTGCTGTGGCCCAAATTCACAATCCAGATGCAGTAAACAGGCTGCATGAGAGGCATTTTCCAGATGTCCTCCCCGGTACTTCTACCCAAAGAAGAAGGCTTGTCTGTAGAAAATGCGGATATAGGCGTGACATCTGCTTTTTTGTCCCTCCTGTCCTGGACAACCTGGTCTCTGCATCGGGACTGTTTCTGTTGCTACCACACACTATTGGAGTATTAGTATAGGGTACAGCATGGCACAGTCTAGGGCACACTTTCACAAAGGGCCTCGAAAGATGTTTGATGACTATTTCATTTTGAGAGACCCTAGCTTGGAATGTTTTTTTACAGTTACGAATAATAAAAAAATAAAAAAGCCAAACATAGTTGTCGTTTTATTGAGTTAATTTTCTGCTCTTACTTTTTTACTGTACTTTATATTATACTGCTATACTGTAATGTTTTATTGTTACTGCTTTTCATTGTTAACCATAGTTTTATTTGCAGATACCACCATTCTACTGTTTTACTGCACTGTATACTATTATATTGTAATGTTTTATTGTTACTGTGTTCTATTGTTAACCATTGTTTGCTTTGCAGGTACGCCTATCAGCTGCAGCACTGATTTGTTTATCCTGACAGCAACAGCGTTTGCTCTCAGAATATACGTAAATCAATGATTGCAGCTTTGTAGGAGGTGATTTCACCACCGCAGTTAAAAACAAAAGAGCATATATGACGAAGCATAGGGGATGGGGTGGACATGCTTTGCCATATATTTTTTAACACTTTTCTTGGCAGAAATTTCTTCATCCACATCGATCGATGTGAATGGAGGAATCTCTTGGGGCTGAACATAAAAAAGAACAAAAAAAAAAAAAGAACATTGCATGAATGCTCATCATTAGAAGTGGGTGATGCTGGGAGGTCTAATGGTGGGCATACCACAAACGTTCCAGCAGACATTTCTTTATCCACATGGATTGATGTGAATTGAGGAATCTGTTAGGTTCTCTTTTTTCATTTAGCCCACAGGCTGCATTAAAAAAAAGTACCTTACAATATATATCCAACAAGGACCAGCAACGTACTGACTGCTTCCATGGTTTTCTCTGGCTTGGTGTGGTCAGATGCTTTAAGGGCAGAGGACAGATCTAGAGTCTATTAGACCCTGATTTTTTCAAAAAAGAGTACCTGTCACTAAATTCCCTGTGATAACAATAAAAGTGGTAAAAATGTTTTTAAAAATAAATGGAAAGGGAAGGTGTCAATATAAAAAAGGAAAGCAAAATAAATAATAAAAAAAATTCAAGCACCTGTCACACCTGTCCCCCGTGTTTGCGGGCATGGCGAACGCAAGCATTGGTCTGGTGTCATATGTAAACAGCAATGCACCATACATGATGTGAGGTATCACTGCGAATGTCAGATTGAGGGTAGTAATTCTTGCAGTAGACCTCCTCTGTAAATCTAAAGTGGTAACCTGTAAGGGCTTTTAAAAATTTACATAGTTTGGTGCCGCTGCATGGGCATGCGCAATTTTAAAGCATGTCATGTTTGGTATCTATGTACTCGGTATAAGATCATCTTTTATATTTTACCAAACAATTGGGCAATATATAGTGTATTTGTGCATTTTTCCCCAAAAATTGCACTTGGAAAATTTCTGCGCAGATACCGTGTGACAAAAAGATGCAACACCCACCATTTTGTTCTTTAGGGCCTCTGCTTTAAAAAAAATATACAATGTTTGGGGGTTCAACGTAATTTTCTAGTAAAACAAAATCATTTTTTAATGTAAACAAAAAGTGTCAGAAAAGGCTGGGTCTTCAAGTGGTTAGAAGAGTGAGTGATGTGTAGCATAAGCTTCTAATATTGGGCTTAAGATGCCAGGACAGTTCAAACACCCCCCCCCCCAAATGACCCAATTTTGGAAAGTAGACACTCCAAGCTATTTGCTGAGAGGCATGTTGAGTTCAGGGAATATTTTATATTTGCCACAAGTTTTGGAAATATTACAAAAATGTTTCTTTTTTATTTTACACAAAGTTGTCACTTAAATGATATATTGCTCACACATGCCATGGGTATATGTGAAATGACCCCAAAATACATTCTGCTGCTTCTCCTGATTTTGGGGATACCACATGCATGAGACTTTTTGGCAGTCTAGCCGTGTACAGGACCCCGAAAACCAATCACTACCTTCAGGCTTTCTAAGGGCGTAAATTGTTGATTTAATTCCTCACTACCTATTGCAGTTTTGGAGGCCATGAAATGCCAAGATAGCACAAACCCCCCCCCCCAAATGACCCCAAGGCCCATTTGCCTTCACTCTGCGGTCCAGCTCACCCCAAACCATCTTGATTGGGTTCAGGCCCGGTGACTGTGGAGGCCAGGTCGTCTGGCGCAGCACCCCATCACTCTCCTTCTTAGTCAAATAGCCCTTACACAGCCTGGAGGTGTGTTTGGGGTCATTGTCCTGTTGAAAAATAAATGATGGTCCAACTAAACGCAAACCGGATGGAATAGCATGCCGCTGCTGTGGTAGCCATGCTGGTTCAGTATGCCTTCAATTTTGAATAAATCCCCAACAGTGTCACCAGCAAAGCACACCCACACCATCACACCTCCTCCTCCTCCATGCTTCACGGTGGGAACCAGGCATGTAGAGTCCATCCGTTCACCTTTTCTGCGTCGCACAAAGACACGGTGGTTGGAACCAAAGATCTCAAATTTGGACTCATCAGACCAAAGCACAGATTTCCACTGGTCTAATGTCCATTCCTTGTGTTCTTTAGCCCAAACAAGTCTCTTCTGCTTGCCTTTCTTTAGCAGTGGTTTCCTAGCAGATATTCTACCATGAAGGCCTGATTCACACAGTCTCCTCTTAACAGTTGTTCTAGAGATGTCTGCTGCTAGAACTCCGTGTTCCATTGACCTGGTCTCTAATCTGAGCTGCTGTTAACCTGAGATTTCTGAGGCTGGTGACTCGGATGAACTTTTCCTCCGCAGCAGAGGTGACTCTTGGTCTTCCTTTCCTGGGGCGGTCCACAAGTGAGCCAGTTTCTTTGTAGCGCTTGATGGTTTTTGTGACTGCACTTGGGGACACTTTCAAAGTTTTCCTAATTTTTCGGACTTACTGACCTTCATTTCTTAAAGTAATGATGGTCACTCGTTTTCCTGTACTTAGCTGCCTTTTTCTTGCCATAATACAAATTCTAACAGTCTATTCAGTAGGACTATCAGCTGTGTATCCACCTGACTTCTGCACAACACAACTGATGGTCCCAACCCCATTTATAAGTCAAGAAATCACACTTATTAAACCTGACAGGGCACACCTGTGAAGTGAAAACCATTTCAGGTGACTAGTACCTCTTGAAGTGTGACTCTATAATTTTCATAGTCATGAAAATAAAGAAAACTCTTTGAATGAGAAGGTGTGTCCAAACTTTTGGTCTGTACTGTATAAATATATATATATATATATATATATATATATATATATATATATATATATATATATAATAAACACGCTTATTGGGATTTTTTTTTTCATCAGAGACATGTAGCTAAATACATTTTGGCCTAAATGTATGACAAAAATTGAGTTTAGTGGATATTTTTTTATAAGAAAAATTAGAAAATATAATTTTTTCATTTATATTGCAAAAAATAAAAACCGCAGAGGTGATCAAATACCACCAAAAAAAAGCTCTACTTGTGGGGAAAAAAAAGGACATAAATTTAATTTTGGTATAGCATTACATGACCGCGCAGCTACTAGTTAAATTCACGTAGTGCCAAATTTCAAAAAATGGCCTGGTCATTAAGTGGGTAAAACCATCCGGTCCTAAAGATACATGGCTGTCCCTTCATTTGTATATTGTGTGATCTAGTAGGATTAAATTACTTATGTTAGTCTATGGAAAAGTCTATGCTGCTTATGCCAGCTGATATATTCTCAATACATTGAACTGAGCACTTATTCTGTTCTTTGAAAACATTTTAAACAAAGCAGTTTTAAAAGAAAAATGTATTCACATTGGGCTTTATTGTAAAACAGGGTTGATTTACTAAAGGCAATAGAGCTTCCCCTCATTTACTAAGCTGTGGAGCAACTGCACTTGCAGAGTGCACAGTGTATTTGCCTTTAGTAAATCAACCTCAATGCATGCAGGGCAATAGGGAGGCAACATTTTAACCACATGCTTACTGGGTACTTTACCCCCTTCCTGACCAGGCCAATTTTGAGCTTTCAGTGCTGTCGCATTTTGAATGACAATTGTGTGATCATGCTACACTGTACCTAATCTAAATATTTATACATTTTTTTCACACAAATAGAGCTTTCATCTGGTGGTATATAATCACCACAGTTTTTTTTATTTTTTGTTAAAGAAACAAAAAAAGATCGAAAATAGTGAAAAAAAAAACCACATTCTTTATAGTTTGTTATAAAATTTTGCAAACAGGTAATTTTTCTCCTTCACTGATGAGGCTGCACTGACGGGCACTGTAGGGGCACTGACAGGCTGCACTGATTGACACTGATAAGGTGGCACTGATGGGCACTGATAGGCACTGATAGGTGGCACTAATGGGCACTGATGAGGCAGCATTGGTGGGCACTGATGAGGAGGCACTGATGAAGGTGCACTGATAGGTGCCCCTGATGGACACTGATAGGCGGTACTGAAGGGTACTGAGAGGTGGCACTGATAGGCAGCACTGACAGGTGGCACTGATGGGTACCGATAGGCAACACTGATAGGCACTGGTAGATGGCACTTTTTACCAGCACTGATCAGTGACACTGATGATGAGGCACTAATGGGCACTGATAAGTGGCACTGGTGGACACTGAATAGCAGCACTGATGGGCACTGATAAGTTGCACTGGTGGGCACTGATTGGCAGCACTGATGGGCACTGACTAGCAGCACTGATGGGCACTGATAGGTGACACTAGTGAGCACTGATAGGTGGCACTGGTTGGTACTGATTAGCAACACTGGTGGGCACTTGTTGGGACCGATGTCCCTGTAACAGAAGCAGATCATGAGGAGAAAAAAAGCAGAAAACCGGCTTCTATTTACTTCCGTGATCAGCTATTTTTGGCTCACAGCTGAGCCCGTGATAAAGGGCCTGCTGTAATTGGCCGTTTACCCTGTTCTGTGATCATAGAATGTACCCCAGGGAGCGCTTGAGCAGCGCGATCATGGGAGGATGTCTATTGACGCCCTCCTGGCACTGGAAGCCTGCGCTGTAGTCGACTTTCGGCTATAGCGTGGGCAGAAAGTGGTTAAAGTTGGTTTATGGTGTGACGATTAGCAGCAGCAATTGATGCTTAGCACATATTACCAAAATATGAAAAATAAATATGAATAAACCAAACTCTAATGTGTTACAAGTGGATAATAATTGGGTACACTATATTATTAACTTTCCCTCTCAATTATAAGAGATGAAACAATTGTGACTGTCATATGAGAGAATCATACTTTTACCTCAGGACTCCAATCAAAGTCCTAAGCCACTCACACCTGACAGAATCACCTTCTTGTTCAGTGAATTCACACCAGGATGCTTCATATTTAATAAACCGAACAATCACAAGCTGTCAGTTTTTGTACTGCTTTTTAACTTGTTAAAGCCTTTCCAGACACATTCACATCCTTATCATAAAACCAGTCTCCATATTGTTATTCCTATTCCTCTTTTCCCATCATGCTTTGACCTGTTTATCTTGGCTGAGGCCCAAGGCTTTCCTCACTCCGTTCTGCTACCACACGTGAAATAATCACTTTTTTCACCCTACTCTCTCTAATCGCCAGCACCTCATATCCACACGGGATCTTTATTGGTGCTTGAATGATAGGAAGTGTGCATCATTGGGTTATGCAGAAAACAAACTTTACCTCGGGCAAAAGTCTTTTTTTTTTTTTTAACAAATGCAAAAGTCTTTTAGACGTTCAGCAGCAGATTACAGAATGTAATCAACAAAATCTTTTTCATCAAATCCCTAAATTTCCTTTTTCAGACAAGGAGTACCTAATACATAAAGGATGCCTTTCTACTCTCATACTAAAGTCTTGTTTTTTTTTTCTATAAAAATAACTAGAGTTGAGCGGACACCTGGATGTCCATGTTCTGCGGGTTCGGCCGAACTTGAAAAAAAAGTCTGGGTCCGTGTCCCGGACTTTTTCCGAACTTTACCCGGACACCGAACCCCATTGAAGTCAATGGGGACCCGAACTTTCAGGCACTAAAATGGCTCTAAAACACCAATGGAAAGGGCTAGAGTGCTGCAAATGGCAGCAAAACATAGTTAAGAGCATGGCAAGTGCTCTGCAAACAAATGTGGATAGGAAAATAACTTAAAACAACAAAAAAAAAAACATAAAAATAAAACAATTTTCTTCATCTGTGAAGGACGAGGCTCATATGGAGTAGGAGGGAGGTTGAGGTGGCGGTGGATGTGGCGGTGTAGGTGGAAGATGCGGTGGAGGGGGACGAGGTAGCCAACACAGCTTTTTTTCAGTCATTTTAAATGAGGGTACACCCCAAAAGAGTGAGAAAGATCAAAAATATAACAATTGGCTGGGTAAGGTCGGTATCCAACTCTATTCTGCACAAGGTACGGAAAAGTCCTGTGGGATCCATGCCTGGTTCATTTTAATGAATGTGAGCTTGTCCACATTGTCTCTGGACAGGCGGCTGCGCTTGTCTGTGATAACGCCCCCACCCGTGCTAAATACACGTTCAGATAATACACTGGCTGCAGGGCACGCCAGCACCTCCAAGGCGTAAAGGGCAAGCTCAGGCCATGTGCCCAAATTGGAGACCCAGAAGTTGAAGGGGGCAGACCCGTCATTCACTACATGTAGGCGTGTGCACACATACTGCTCCACCATGTTGGTGAAATGCTGCCTCCTGCTAAGACGTTCCATATGAGCTGCTGGTGCTGCTGTTTGTTGTGGCGTGCTGACAAAGCTTTTCCACATTTCGGCAATGCTAACCCTGCCTTCTGAGGTGCTGGCGGTGCCCTGGTTGCGTTGGCGACCTCTTCCTCCTCTGCCTTGGCCTTGTGCTTCCACTGTGGCCCCGCTGTCAGGTGGGAATGCCAGCAGCATCGCGTCTACCAGCATGCGCTTGTACTCGCGCATCTTGCGATCACGCTCCAGTGAGTGAATTAAGGACGGTACATTGTCCTTGTAACGGGGATCCAGCAGCGTGGCCACCCAGTAATCAGCATAAGTTAGAATGTGGGCAACTCGGCAGTTGTTGTGGAGACACTGCAGAATGTAATCGCTCATGTGTGCCAGGCTGCCCAGAGGCAACGAAAGGCTGTCCTCTGTGGGAGGTGTATCGTCTGTGTCCTCTGTATCCCCCCAGCCACGCACCAGTGATGGCCATGAGCTGGCCTGGGTGCCACCCTGCTGTGAACATGGTTCCATCTCCTCCTCCTCATCCTCCAGAACTGTGCCCCTGCTGGACAATTGTGTACCTGGCGTTTGTGTGTGCAGGAACCCACCCTCGGAGCCACTTGCGAATGACTGCCCTGAAAGCCTTGGAAATGTTACCTCTTCATCCTCCTCATCCTGTGCCACATCCTCTTCCATCATCACCTGAATCATTTTTTGAAGGAGGCATAGAAGTGGGATAGTTAAGCTGACAACGGCGTCATCGGCACTGGCCATGTTGGTGGTGTACTCAAAACAGCGCAACAAGGCACACAGGTCTCGCATGGAGGCCCAGTTATTGGTGGTGAAGTGGTGCTGTTCCGCAGAGCGACTCACGCGTGCGTGCTGCAGCTGAAACTCCACTATGGCCTGCTGCTGCTCGCACAGTCTTTCCAGCATGTGCAAGGTGGAGTTCCACCTTGTGGGCACGTCACATATGAGGCGGTGAGCGGGAAGGCCGAAGTTACGCTGCAGCGCTGACAGGCGAGCAGCAGCAGGGTGAGAACGCCGAAAGTGCGCACAGATGGCCCGCACTTTCTGCAGCAGCTCTGACATATCGGGATAATTTTTAAGGAACCTCTGCACCACCAAATTCAGCACATGCGCCAGGCAAGGGATGTGCGTCAAACCGGCTAGGCCCAGAGCTGCTATGAGATTTCGCCCGTTATCGCACACCACCAGGCCAGGCTTGAGGCTCACTGGCAGCAACCACTCATTTGTCTTCTGTTACATGCTCCTCCACAACTCCTGCGCGGTGTGCGGTTTTTCCCCCAAACAGGCAAGTTTTAAAACTGCCTGCTGTCGTTTACTCCTGGCTGTGCTGAAGTTGGTGGTGAAGGTGTTACGCTGATGGATGAGGAGGAGGTAGATATTGAGGAAGTGGAGTTGGAAGGGGTTAAGGAAAAGGAGGCAAACTGAAGCGCCCTGCAATCCTCAGTGGTGGAAGGACATGCGCCAAATTGCTATCTGCCTCAGGCCCATCCGCCACTGCATTTACCCAGTGTGCCGTTAGGGAGATATAACGCCCCTGACCGTGCTTACTGGTCTACGTATCGGTAGTTAGGTGGACCTTGGCACAGATGGCGTTGCGCAGTGCACACCTGATTTTTTCCCCCACTTGGTTGTGCAGGGAAGGGATGGCTTGCCTGGAAAAGTAGTGGCGGCTGGGCACGATGTACTGTGGGACAGCCACCGACATAAGGCTTTTAAAACTGTGCGTCTCCACCAGACGGAATGACAGCATTTCAAAGGCCAACAATTGTGAAATGCTGGCATTCAGGGCCAGGGATCGCGGGTGGGTAGGGGGGTACTTCCTCTTCCACTCCAGTGCTTGGGAGATAGAAAGCTGAACGCTTCCATGGGACATTGTGGAGATGGTTGTTGGTTACCCTGGTGGTGGTGTTGCTGGCAGATCCTCTGTTTGCGGGGTGGCAGGTGCCACTGTCACTATAGAGGTGGATGAAGAGGACGAGACTGCAGCAGAAGAGGAAGCAGGAGGAGCCAGAGACCTTTCTTGGTTTTGAAGGTGTCTACTCCACTGCAGCTCGTGCTTTGCACTTAGATGCCTGATCATGCAGGTTGTGCTCAGGTTGAGAAGGTTTATGCCTCACCTTAAGGCTCTCCATGGGACATTGTTCACGCTTCCATGGGACATTGTGGAGATGGTTGGTGACCCAGGTGGTGGTGTTGCTGACAGATCGTCTGTTTGCAGGGTGCCAGGTGCAGGTATCACTACAGAGGTGGATGAAGAGGACGAGACTGCAGCAGAAGAGGAAGCAGGAGGAGCCAGAGACCTTTCTTGGTTTTGAAGGTGTCTACTCCACTGCAGCTCGTGCTTTGCACTTAGATGCCTGATCATGCAGGTTGTGCTCAGGTTGAGAAGGTTTATGCCTCGCTTCAGGCTCTGATTGCACAGGGTGCAAACCACTCGTGTCCTGTCATCAGCACATTTTCTGAAGAACTTCCACGCTAGAGAACTCCTTTGAGCTGGCTTTGGTGTGCTCGGTCCCTTGCTGCGTTGGGCAGTAGCAGGCGTAGTGTCTAGGGCACGGCCGCTCCGCTTCTGCACCCTGCTCCCTCTTCTGCTGTACTGGTGGCTCTGTGCGACCACCGCCTCTTCCTCCAAACTACTCAGGTCACCTGCATGACCTTCATTCCATGTGGGGTCGAGGACCTCATCGTCCTCCACATCATCTTCCACCCAGTCTTCACCCCTGCCCTCCTTGTTGGTCTCCAAAATTCTGAGTGCCGCAGCAGTTGGCACCTGCGTTTCGTCATCATCGGAGACGTGCTGCGATGGTCCTTCCATGTACTCATCTTGAGAAATAAGTGGTTGGGCATCGCTGCACTCAATTTCTTCCACTTCTGGGTCAGGGCTAGGTGGATGGCCCTGGGAAACCCTGCTGACAGAGTCATCAAAAAGAAGAAGAGACTGCTGCATGACTTGGGGCTCAGACTGGTTGCCTGATTTGCAAGGGGGTGCGGTGAAAGACGGTTGGACATCGGCTGCAGGTGCCAACTCTGACCTTTCTGCAGTAGACTGGGTGGGAGACAATGTGAAGGAACTGGAGGCACTGTCAGCAGCAAACCAATCTACTATCGCCTCTACTTGTTCTGGCCTCAACACTTGTAGAGGCGCATGATGCCCTACCAAATACTGCTGCAGGTTCTGTGGCCTACTCACACTTGAGGAAGGTGTTTCACTTGTGCGTGTAGCTGGCACAGATCGACCACGTCCTCTCCTTGCAACAGGAGCTCTACCAGCAGCACCACGACCCAGGCCACGGCCCCTATTTCTGTAATTTATGATCTTGCCCTAGAAAGGTGTTTATTGAATAGCGGAACAAAACAACAACAGTATCGCACGGGTGTATCTCACAGTTAAATGTGCAAACTATGCCGCAATTTAATTTTTTTTACCCCAAAAGGGTGTTTATTAAATAGCGGACTAGAAAAACAGTATACAAATACAACGGGTGTAGCTCACAGTCAAATATGCAAAGTATGCCGCAATTTAATTTTTTTCACCCCAAAGGGGTGTATATTGAATAGCAGAATAGAAAAAAGGATATAAAACGGTGTATCTCACACGTACAAACACAGACTAGGCCCCGATTACAATTTTTTGTACCGTAAAGGGAGGATGAGGAAGAGGAGTAGGAGGAGTTCGGAACAGGAGGCAAACTGAAGCGCCCTGTGTATGTGAAAAAAATGTGCGCAGGATCTGTGAAATAAATAAAGCTGCAACCTTAGAACCAAATGGGGATAGTGAATGTTGTGAAGAAATCAGGTGCGCTAAATTCACATATGTCACAAGTCAGGAGGTGAATATGATACTACAATACGTATCTACCACACTCCTGTGATGTGTGCCTGGGTTGATGTGCAATCAAACGTGTATATGATGACCTCATATACTCATATACATAAACATAGGTATAAACGTGATAAATAAATTCGTGGTTGAATAGATGTCACTAGAATAGATGTGAAAATCAAAATAGAACACGAAGGTGTACACTAAAGTGAGTCTCAACATAAAGTGTCACTTGAAGCAATCATAGCCACCACTATATAATATGTGCAAAACGTGGAAATAAAAGGGGGGAAGGTGCATATAGTCCCAACTGTTTCCACACAAGTCTGTGATGAGATCCACACAGCAGATTCTACTGGACTTGTCGGGTGCAAATAGGTTCCACCACCTTATTGGGGACTGGCCCCTTACCAGAAGGAAGAAGGTCAAGGGCGAAATGTCAGCTCAGCAGTGTAGTAGATATACAGGAGAGTGGATGAAACACTCAAGTGGGAGGTTCAGCCTCTTACCAGATTAAACTGTAATAGGGCTCATGTCACACTCATATCGTGGTACCTCTCTCAATCCTGGTCTTCCACACTCTGGGCGTTATCTCTCTATTGTCACAGGTCAAGATTTCTGTTTAGTAATTTCATTCCTGGCTTTTATTCATAGCATTGTGTGCCCTTATCTTCTGAATGATCCTGAAATACAGTCTGATGAAATGCAAACCAAGGGTTCTGTGGTTCAAGGGCTCAATAGATTCTTATCCACACTCAATTTCAGGGAGCATCAATGGATTGTCAATGAGGTGCTCAAAGTAGCAAACCTGGTTCCCGCAGGCTCCTCTCCACCGCTATACGGCTCCCTGAAGGCTCTTCTGCCTGCTTTGGCTGTCAGAGTTCTTCTGATGACGAAGAAACTGAAGAAACTGAAACTGAAGCGCCCTGCAATCCTCGGCGGTGGAAGGAGATGCGCCAAACAAATTTAAAAAGGTTTATCTCACACGTACCGATACAGACTATGCCGTAATTTAATTTTTTACACTCCAAAAGGGTGTATATTGAATAGCGGAATAGAATTTTTTTTATAAAACGGTGTATCTCACACTTACAAACCCAGACTAGGCCCCGATTACAATTTTTTGTATCCTAAAGGCAGGATGAGGATGAGGAGTAGGAGGAGTTCGGAACAGGCAGGATGCAAACTGAAGCACCCTGCAATCCTCGGCGGTGTAAGATGCGCCCAAAAAATTGGAAAGGTGTATCTCACGCGTACCGATACAGACTATGCAGCAATTTAATTATTTTTACCCCAAAGGGTGTAGATTGAATAGCGGAATAGAAAATATGATATCAAAAGGTGTATCTCACACGTACAGACCCAGACTAGGCCCCGATTACTATTTTTTGTACCCTAAAGGCAGGATGAGGAGTAGGAGGAGTTCGGAACAGGCAGGAGGCAAACTGAAGCACCCTGCAATCCTCGGCGGTGTAAGATGCGCCCCAAAAATTTGAAAGGTGTATCTCACACGTACCGATACAGACTATGCCGCAATTTAATTATTTTTACCCCAAAGGGTGTAGATTGAATAGCGGAATAGAAAATATGATATCAAAAGGTGTATCTCACACGTACAGACCCAGACTAGGCCCCGATTACTATTTTTTGTACCCTAAAGGCAGGATGAGGAGTAGGAGGAGTTCGGAACAGGCAGGAGGCAAACTGAAGCACCCTGCAATCCTCGGCGGTGTAAGATGCGCTCCAAAAATTTGAAAGGTGTATCTCACACGTACCGATACAGACTATGCTGCAATTTAATTATTTTTACCCCAAAGGGTGTAGATTGAATAGCGGAATAGAAAATATGATATCAAAAGGTGTATCTCACACGTACAGACGCAGACTAGGCCCCGATTACTATTTTTTGTACCCTAAAGGCAGGATGAGGAGTAGGAGGAGTTCGGAACAGGCAGGAGGCAAACTGAAGCACCCTGCAATCCTCGGCGGTGTAAGATGCGCCCCAAAAATTTGAAAGGTGTATCTCACACGTACCGATACAGACTATGCCGCAATTTAATTATTTTTACCCCAAAGGGTGTAGATTGAATAGCGGAATAGAAAATATGATATCAAAAGGTGTATCTCACACGTACAGACGCAGACTAGGCCCCGATTACTATTTTTTGTACCCTAAAGGCAGGATGAGGAGTAGGAGGAGTTCGGAACAGGAGGCAAACTGAAGCACCCTGCAATCCTCGGTGGTGGAAGATGCGCCCCAATAATTTGGAAGGTGTATCTCACACAAACCGATACAGACTATGCCGCAATTTAATTCTTTTTACCCCAAATGGTGTAGATTGAATAGCGGAATAGAAAATATGATATCAAAAGGTGTATCTCACACGTACAGACCCAGACTAGGCCCCGATTACTATTTTTTGTACCCTAAAAGCAGGATGAGGAGTAGGAGGAGTTTGGAACAGGAGGCAAACTGAAGCACCCTGCAATCCTCTGTGGTGGAAGATGCGTCCCAAAAATTTGGAAGGTGTATCTCACATGTACCGATACAGACTATGCCGCAATTTAATTCTTTTTACCCCAAAGGGTGTAGATTGAATAGCAGAATAGAAAATATGATATCAAAAGGTGTATCTCACACGTACAGACCCAGACTAGGCCCCGATTACTATTTTTTGTACCCTAAAGGCAGGATGAGGAGTAGGAGGAGTTCAGAACAGGAGGCAAACTGAAGCACCCTGCAATCCTCGGCAGTGGAAGATGCGCCCCAAAAATTTGGAAGGTGTATCTCACACGTACCGATACAGAATATGCCGCAATTTAATTCTTTTTACCCCAAAGGGTGTAGATTGAATAGCGGAATAGAAAATATGATATCAAAAGGTGTATCTGACATGTACAAACCCAGACTAGGCCCCGATTACAATTTTTTGTACCCTAAAGGCAGCATGAGGAGTAGGAGGAGTTTGGAACAGGCAGGAGGCAAACTGAAGCACCCTGCAATCCTCGGCGGTGTAAGATGCGCCCCAAAAATTGGAAAGGTGTATCTCACACGTACCGATACAGACTATGCCGCAATTTAATTATTTTTACCCCAAAGAGTGTAGATTGAATATCGGAATAGAAAATATGATATCAAAAGGTGTATCTCACACGTGCAGACCCAGACTAGGCCCGATTACTATTTTTTGTACCCTAAAGGCAGGATGAGGAGTAGGAGGAGTTCGGAACAGGAGGCAAACTGAAGCACCCTGCAATCCTCGGCGGTGTAAGATGCGCCCCAAAAATTTGGAAGGCACGTACCGATACAGACTATGCCGCAATTTAATTCTTTTTACCCCAAAGGGTGTAGATTGACTAGCGGAATAGAAAATATGATATCAAAAGGTGTATCTCACACGTACAGACCCAGACTAGGCCCCGATTACTATTTTTTGTACCCTAAAGGCAGGATGAGGAGTAGGAGGAGTTCGGAACAGGAGGCAAACTGAAGCACCCTGCAATCCTCGGTGGTGGAAGATGCGCCCCAAAAATTTGGAACGTGTATCTCACACGTACCGATACAGACTATGCCGCAATTTAATTATTTTTACCCCAAAGGGTGTAGATTGAATAGCGGAATACAAAATATGATATACTGTAAAATTGGTGATTTTTCAATAGCACATGTGAACACAGCAGTGTCTTATGTTTTATGTCACAGTCAGCTCTGCAGCAAGCTATGAAGGGAAAAAAAAAAGAAAATTCCCCTTTAAGTTTGTATTTTTTAAATAGATTAGTACAGACTATGCCACAATTTAATTTTGTTTAACCCAAAAGGGTGTATATTGAATAGTGGAATAGAAAAAGGTGTATAAAATTGAAAATCACTCAATAGTACATGTGAACACAACAGTGTCTAATGCCCCGTACACATGTGCAGATTATCTGCAGACTTTTGTCTGCAGACTTACCTTTTCTATGTAGTGCAAGGGCCTGCCGGATTGCATACAAATTGAAAGTGTTTAGGTTTGACCTCATATTATATGGTTTTGGTAAGTCTGCAGACAAAAGTCTGCAGATAATCTGCACGTGTGTATGGGGCATTATGTCACGGTCAGCTCAGAGTCAGCAGCAAGCAGGCTATGAAGGGGGGAAAAAAAAAATCCCCTTTAACTTGTAGTAAAATATAGCTGATGAACGCTGCACACAACTGACTGATAAAAATTGATTTTTTTCTCCCTCCTCCTCCTCCTTCTCAGTGGGCTCAAGTGAGGGCAAAAAGATCATTCACTGCACCACCCCCCACACAGCAAAATCGATGTAGACTGTCCCTGTCTAATCTCTCCAGCATGTCCCTAAAATGCTCAAAAAGGTTGTTCACTGCACCACCCCTCACACAGCAAAATCGATGTAGACTGTCCCTGCCTAATCTCTCCAGCCTGTCCCTAAAATGCTCAAAAAGATCGTTCACTGCACCACCCCCCACACAGCAAAATCGATATTGTCTGTCCCTGCCTAATCTCTGCAGCCTGTCCCTAAAATGCTCAAATAACTTTCCCTGCCTACACTCCGACCTGTCCTTGCATTCTTTTCGGACACAATTTTTCACTGTCTGTCCCTAATCAGCAGCCAGCACGTATGATGTGTGCTCTCTCCCTAATACTACAGCAGAATGACGCACCGCGCTGTGACTCGAACTTATAAAGACATGGGTCACATGCTTCAGATGGCCAATCACAGCTACTAATACATTAGTAGGCATGGCTGGGATGGCTTAAGGCACAACAGTTAAACGCTTGTTGATTGGCTGTTGAAAGCCCGCCATTAAAAGTGCGCCATTACATACAAAACAGGAAATAAAATGACAGAACACGGATTTTAAACCCGAACGTACAGTAAAGTTTTCGGGTCCGTGTTCGGGTAACAAAAATCCAATTATTCGGTACGAACCCGAATAATACAGTCCGTGTTCGCTAAACACTAAAAATAACAAACATGTCATACACACCTCCTCTGTAAAGTGGTTTTGCACAGAGCAGCCCAGATCTTCCTCTTCTCGGGTTCCTCTTCGCTGCTTCTGGACCCTCCCTCCAGTCCAGTGCCCCCACAGCAAGCAGCTTGCTGTGGGGGCACTGGAGATTTGGGGTTTGACTGTATGTGGTGGGCCTTAAAACATGTCCCTAGGGAAAACAAAAATCCATTGAAGTTGGGCTACCTCTGCACTGCAAGGGTGAAATGTTTGTTTAGGTCTAGGGAAATTGAAAAACATTTCTACTTACCACATTCCCGTTCCCCTGGCACTCTTCTTTCTACTCCCCCTATCTCTCTTGTCCTTTACTTCCAATGCAAGGCTTTGGGCATTGTACTTGATGATGTCAGAGGACCTGTGACCGCTGGAGCCCAGGGGAGAAGAGGCTGCGAGGTCCAGCCTAGAAAGGTGATGGGATTCTGGGGAGTGGAGAACTGGGAAAGTAAAAGTGCTTTTTCCAGTCCCCTAGATGTAAATTAGCATTTAACCGTTGCAGTGCACGGGCAGCCCCACTGCAAGGGAAGATTTTTGTTTGCCCTGGAGTTCAGCTTTAAGATTGCTATTAACCAGAAAGGTCAGCTGTTATACACTGCCTGAGGAACAGGTTTTTTCCCCCTTTAAGAGTCTCTAACACATATTTATGATGATAAAAAAGGAGTATTCCTGCACTCCACTTAGAATTAAAAATGATACAATTTAAAACTGAAAAGCGGTTGACACAAAATCCTGAATGCAAAAGTGGATTAAATAGACAGATAATACAAGGTGTAGCACTAATCCAAATTGAGTGTAACAGGTGCGCAAGACCATAATCAGATGCACAAGTCCATATTCAGAAGAAAAGGTCCCCACTGTATCAGTGTCCGCTCCACGCTAATAATAGGCTAGGGTGCAAGCTGAAGAACCACCACCGAGTATAAAAAACACTGCCTCTTACCAGATGACCAGGACCTTCATTACAAAGAACTCTTGGTGGGGAACTCACTGATGCCGGCCATTCACGGAGGAATCGGTTAATACTGCTGACACTCTGCAATCACGTAAGAATAAAGTGTGCTTTACTTCAATACTCTATGAGGGATGTTTTTTTTTTGTTTTCATCTGAGCCATCTACTACTCGAGGAGTATTATCCGTTGCCTTATGAGAAACATTGGAGAAGCATTTGGGTCACCTGGTTATCTCTATGATCTCTGCTGTCCATGACCTTTGTAAGGAAGGTCCTGGTCATCTGGTAAGAGGCAGTGTTTTTTATACTCGGTGGTGGTTCTTCAGCTTGCACCCTAGTGTATTATTAGCGTGGAGTGGACACTGATACAGTGGGGACCTTTCCTTCTGAATATGGACTTGTGCATCTGATTATGGTCTTGCGCACCTGTTACACTTAATTCGGATTAGCCCTACACATATTTATGATGAATGAATGATTATCATTAAAAAGTATTTTCAGCTAGAACTGAAAAACAAGCTTTGAAATGCATAGAGCAAGCAGAGCCTACCTACTCTATTTTCGTTTTTTTATTCAGATATTATTATTCTGCACTAGTCCACCCTCATCATCTTGTTCTTTGATCCTAGAACATGCCTGCTTATGATTCTTTTAATTCATTTAAATTGATTTTAATGGTATACATAAAAATATTATTATTATTTTATATGACGCCAACAGTTTACGCAGCGCTTTACAACATGAGGGCAGACAGTACAGTTACGATACAATTCAATACAGGAGGAATCAGAGGGCCCTTCTCGTTAGAGCTTACAATCTAAGAATATTTGATTGTACAGTTTATAGTGTGTTATGAATTGGTACCTTTACATTCCTTTAGTTTTTCTCTGTTAGGGTGTTCACATATATTCATCAATGTGGGATGTGGTACCGAAAACAAATTTAGCAGAATTTCCAGCCTTTGTGCTGGATATGGGTCTGCCAGGGTTACCGCTAGTAACAACAGCACATTTAAGCATGTTCTCCAAGGCCTTCACTTCAGGGCTCACACCAGCCCACACCAGCACCCTCTCTCACTGAATTCTCTTCAGGGCTTAGACTCAGGCACCCCCTTTCTAAGCTTCCTCCTGGTTAGCTGGCTCCTGGATCCCTCTGACCTCCTGGAGTGGTCTCCTATCCTAGGCAGACTCCGGGGCAGTTCACAGTACTCACGACTCTGTTTTCCTGGAGACTCCAACCCCAACAGCTCCACATAGTCCTCAGCACACTGGATACCTCTCTGCAGCTCAGCTCAAGCTTCCGTCCTCCAGGCAGACCGCCAAGGACACTTTTACTCACACTGAAAGGAGAAAAGAAAGACGTCACCCTCCTCCTGGGACTCTGCTTCCCACCAAAGACATCCTGTCATGTGCTCCCCACAGACTTATACACCCTCCCAGGATGCATTGCGACAGAATCTGTCCTCTGGGATGGATACAAGCCCTGGTGTGCTATTGGTCAGGTTTCCTCCACTGTCCAATGAGAGCCCTCATTGGATACAGTGGGGAGACTCCCCAACTCAACAGTCACACCTGGGAACACATGACAGCCTGGCTGAACAATTGGACCCTGCTGATAAGCAAAGCAGATAAGTTCTCCCCTATAGGTTACCTAGCACCTACCTAGGAGGGTGCTACACAAATATCACACATGTGGATATGCCTCCCTTTTCTCTTTTGGATTACATCTGCGAGTCATTTATCAATGTGTATGCTACATTTTTTGAAATGCAATCCCTGGGTCCCCATATGATCTTGGGAGTTGGAAAAATTTGTGAAAGCATTTCTAGCAGTTTGTGACCAAGTGGAAGACCTGCATCCCATTTTTTCCCATAGGGTAATGCCTGGATATTACACTATGTGTGACATCAGGGCTCTACTCTGTTGAAATTTGTTAGAGACCTCAACTTGTGACTAAAAAATGCTCCATCACACAGGCTGTCCTTTAGTTTTTCTCTGTTAGGGACTTAATATAGATTTACACATGTGATCTGCACAAGAAACTCTTGTGATATGACCTGTGCATTCTTTGACAATGAGTTTCCTTTAGTACATGTTGTGTTAACTTAAAGTGGTGTTTTTGCTATGCAGATGTCAAAATGTCAGTTGACGTGAGACGCTGGCAAATATGCACTGTTACAATATTTCATTTCATGCTTCTTTTTAAGTAAAGGAAATGGCCTGCTATTTTTTGATTGTAAATAAGGAAAAAGACCACTAACTGTAACCATATCACAAAGTTATATTATCACAGATGACTAAGCATATATATATTTCTTGTGTATATATGTATTTCTTTGTATCTAAGAACAATATCTCAGTTTTTCCACTGATATCATTCTTTACTGCTTTGAAAAAAATGCACCAAGGATACAATCTAAAGTTTATACACACATTCTTTACAGTGCTTATTCTTTATCACAATACAAGCTGCATTATGAGGTCCACATATGTACAGTCATGTGAAAAAAATGTGAAGTACACCCAATGGAAATTGTAGACTTTAACATATTTAAACAGGAAAACATTTGATTATTTAAACAATGCCTACACATAAGAGTGATATAGAGAATGTACTTGAATAAAACACAAGGAAATGTACCTTTTCAATCATTTATTTAAGAAAAATATATAAATAGATGTTATGTTGTACTGTGGAAATAGTAAGCATACCCCTGGCCTTAGAAGCTAGTTATTATTACCCCATTTAGTAGGAATTACTTCTTACAGGAATTTTTCAGAACTGTGCTCCAGTCTCTCACAGCAACATGGATAACATTCTGATCACTTGTAAAATTCCCTTAGTTTGAAGACATTTGTGGATTTCCTTGCATGAACTGCTCATTTCAAATCCTTGAACACCTCCATGCAGGTAAATTGGTACAAACTCTTTCTCATTGCAAATGCACACACTTTGGCACTATCTGTTGCTGGAGTTACCTGCAGTTTCTGCATCAATTGGTCAGCTCTCGGGCTGCATTTGATAGGCCAACCAGCCCTGGAAAAATGAACAGTCATTTAAAATCAATGCCACTTGTAAAGTATAACTGCATACTAATATTTTTAGGTAAAATTGATCCAGGGATAAACCGAGTGCCTTTTGGAGGATCAGGAAGGATTTAGTCCCCCCACTAGAGCAAGATTTGTGTGTATGTGTGTTTTATTTTTGTTTTTGTTTGTTGGTAAAACTGGATGAAATTGTGTCTTTTTTTTAACCAGTCTAACTATGTAACTATAGTCTCACAAAGTCATAAAAAGCATATAATATACTTTTTTTTTTACTATCTCAAGGATAAAAGCCATACCATAAAGTCTAAAAACATTTACAAGGAGAACAGCGTGACAAAGGGAAATACATGACTTTACTATAAACCCCGTATAAGAGGGTCACAAATGATGATAATCTCTCCAATACTTATTTCTCCAATTCAGTGTTATCTTAAAGTCCTTGGTAAGGATCAATATACGTTATCGTGTCTATAATGCTCATTAAATTCATGGAAAGGGATGGATTTTTCCAGATGGTAAGTATCATTGCTACATGTTTCTTTGATCAAGGTCCACTATTTCAGACATAGTTACCCACAAATCTCTTCCTTTCACTCTTTTTGATGAGAAATATAGACAAGATAATGTATGGTGACCAATACCGTGGACTTCAGACATTCACATTGAATAGGAGAAATGAATATTGCAAGGACTATTATCATTTGTTATCCTCATATATACATTTATAGTGAAGTCATATGTTTCCCTTTGTCATCCTCTTTTCCATGTAAAATACTTGTAGACCTTATGGTAATGCTTTTATCTTTGAGATGATAATAAAATATATTATGTTTATAAAGACTTTTTTTCAGAGAATATATGCAAGTACTCACATCTCCTCACCAAGCCATCCCTCTCCTGTCCACCGGGGAGAGAAGCAAAGTGATAAATGGTAAGTGCGGACAGGGCTAAGAACTGCATATTGCAAGGTTCATGAATGTGTAAAGTACAAAGTACAAAGCTCAAGAGTGCATATGGTGTAGGGTGCAAGGCTCAGGAGTGTGTATTACAGAGGACTCAGAAATTCAAATAGGGTGGTGCTCAGAAGTGTGTATCACACGGGGTGCAGGGCTATTAGGAGTGTGTATCACAAAGGGTTTAGACTCAGGAGTGCATAATCATACAGAGTGCAGGGCCCAGAAGTGTGTATTGTGTAGGGCTCAGAAGTGTGTATTGTACAGGGCACAGGGCTCAGGTGTGTGTTTTGCATAGAGCACAGGATTGAGAAATGGGTAGAGCAGGACAGTGTATAACCAAAATTACTCCTCCCCCAACCCCTCGCTCTGCCAACCTCTCCATACATAGCTCTCCTGACAAGCCCTCCATTTACATAAGCAAATTATGTTGAACATTTAATGTTAACTTCTAATAAAATCATACAAGAATATATCTGTAGCACTGCCCCATAGGGGTTTCTGAGTATAGATTTCCCTGGGCCTCTTTCTGATTATCCTGCAGCCAGATTCTTGGGTATTAGTGGGATACTCCAACTATGCACAGATGAGGACAATTCTCACTTGGCCTCACTTGGTTGAACTGAATAGCAGACCCTCTGCTGAACCATATAGCATTTGTATAGAAGAATAAGCCCCCATGCCTGCTCTGGCAGCAGACCCAATGAACTCTTTGGGACACTAACCAGTATCCTCTTTAGCTGGCACCTGTTCGTTGACTTTACTAGCTTACAGGGATGGCCCTCACAGAACAGGCCCCTTGACTTAGGTCTGTACTCACGTTAGCCAGGAACAGATCCTTTTAGTTGAGTCTCCCTCCCAGTCAGCTCTGGAGGACATCTGGGTTGCAGGTTCTGCAACTCTGGCCCTCAGGTCGACTGCTTGAGGCCACATGGCAGCCTGTACAGAGGAGGGGCAGCGACCCCTCTTCCTCCGGGACCCCCCTCTCCAGCCAAAGAACCCTTGCACCTTTCTCTGCCAATGGCTAGGGCTGTATCTACACCCATGCTCCAATTTGTCAGGTTTCCTCCCACTGTCCAATATGCCCCTTCCTATTGGACCAGTGTGAAACACAAGATGAGTAGCATCTGATCACACTGAGCAGACCCTATCAATGGATCACTGCTCCCTGTTAGGCAGAGAGCACCTACATTTGCCTGAATGTCCCCTTGTTAAGCAGGGAAACCCAAAAACTATGCACTCTCTAGCACCTACCTAGGAGGGTGCTATATATCTTATTTTTAAAAAGTAAACCGTTTCTATAGGCCATTGTTTTTCAACCTCGTTGGTGCCCTGCTGCATATGTGGCAGGAATTATACACCCTGTCGCATATGGTGTGTACTACTGCCTACTGGATGTGACCCATTCAGATGCTGCAACTGCCCCACAAACGCATGCATTGAACACAGTTGCAGCACAGTGATGCTGCATTTAGGGTATTAAAACAACAACATATCACCTACTTACCACCTGTGAAATGCCTTTAAAAAGCGGTCCAAGCAGGATTGCCTTTTAGATGAACGGCAGTCCTTGCCCCAAAAAAGCAGTCCCACTAGCTTTGAAAATCAGTTCTGATCTAGAGGATTAGGGATCAAGATTAAAAATAATGTACAGACATATATGCACACATACAGTATGTACATAAACTCCCATACCCACACACATGCAAAGATGCACATACAGTGGGTATAGCAAAGATCACCCCCATTAAAATAATCACATTTTGTTGCTTCGCAGCCTGAAATGCTGTATTTAAGATATTACACCAATATGTCAGAAAAAAAAATCAAAAAAAGAATCAATCACTGAGTTATGTAAGTATTTTGTTGAACCACCTTTTGATTTAATTACAGCCTTTAGTCTGTTAGGGTATGTCACTCTACTAATTTTTCACATTTAGACTTTGCAATATTTGCCCACTCTTCTTTGCAGAACTGCTCAAGTTCAGTTAAATTTGATTTAAGTCTGGGCTCTGACTAAGCCATGCAAAGACATTGACCCTTTCCGACTTCCCATTTCCCTTGAGATGAGGAGTAGTGGGCTAAAGGAAACTCCCCTTAATATGTCCTGAGATCCAGGTTGGTGCCTGGTTCTGGACAACAGAGCGTTCCAGCACTCCATCAGGCATTGCTTTGTAGAACCTCTGGTCAGCATGGCCACCTGCTGGGGAGTGAAGTTCTTCCTTTCCCAGTAACGTGAACCGTCATATGAATAGAGAGAAGAGGAAGATGATTTTTGCTTTCACTTGGCACTGTCCTCTGCAAGTTCCATTCTCCCAACTTCCTCTACAGCCCCAGACAATGTAGCATCCTCTGCCCTCTTCTATACTTTTCAGCCCCTTCAGACCCCCACTTCTCATGATGAACCTAGCCTGCAACAGCTGCCTTATCCTCCCACCATGGGTCACTACAGAGCCCCTCAACCCCCTACATTGTCATTGTAGTCTTCTGCAGAACTCCTAGCCCCTATAGTGCCCCTAAGCCCGACCCATGGCTCCCCTCCACCAGCAAAGTCCCAACCCCCCCCCCTCCGCCCCACAGTGCCTCTTATCCTGCTTCAGAGCCCCAGCCCCCTGCTGAGCCTCTATACTGACCCAGTCTACCACATGAGCCCTTTATCCATAGAGTTCTTAAGCCCTCACAGTGCCCCCAGCCCCCTACAGAGTCCCTAATATTTTTTCATCCCCCAGATATCAATGTCAGGGCAATACTTTCTGTTACTAAGCATTTTTCACCCTGGCAGGCTTTTTTCTCTCCTACTACCCAATGACATGGGTCATTTGTTCCTCCTACTTACCACTGACACTGGAACATTTTTTCCACCTACTGACCATTGACATTTTTCTGCATTTCTGAATATGTACTGTCACTTCTGAGTCCTGCACCATGAACTCATGCTTTTGGAGGTCCCATTAAAACCTTTGCTGTGGGGCCCTGCGGTTTCCAATTTTACTCCTGACTACAACATTAAAGTTTGAGATGTGTTGATTTTCACAGGTACATACAGTATACTTAAAGTGTTACTAGACCCAGGACCCTGCATTCACTATGTCTGGTCTCCCACAGTACACAGAACATGGAAATGCACTAATTTTAGTAAATATAAACTGTTAAATACATTTTCTCATCAGCAGTATATAGCAGTCTTGTGATTTTTCATACTGCACTGAGCTATCCTATGAGGCTGTAGAGCTTCTAACTCTCTGTCTGGACAGTGCCGATTGCCCCCATGCTGATCACATGCACTCTCCCAAGAAGAAAAAAACCTCTCTAGCAATACACACCAAACTGAGCATGTGCAGAGTGACTCTAAAGGGTCTGTCTTGTCCGTTCACGTTCTGGAGTCAGTGAAAGGAGGATCTGTGCATACAGGATCAAGCAGCCTTTTTACACAATGCAGTGGATTAACCCCTTAGGTTCCACAGTGAGTATAACAAGCATGCTATACTTCATATACAGACTGATTTTTTACTGTTGTGGGTTTAGTGACACTTGTGGTACAAATTTGTGAGCCTTATAAATCATTTTGATCATTTTGTGCAACAAAAAGGGGTATGACTTTAAGCCTTGCTAGAATTTGCTGCTTTTCTTCATCTTTTATACTGTGAACTTGGTTTTAGGGGGATTCTCGGTAATTGTGTTCATCCCATGCATACAGTGATAGCATTTTAATGTGGTTTTACCTATTTTTGATAACTATTGTAGCACTACCCCTGAGTGGACCGCTGGTTGATGATTATTAAAACAAAGTCACTACACACCTCCCGATAGCAGCACAGATGAAGATAACCAGACATCTCCCTCATTAGTGCATAAGCTGCCAGCCAGCACACAAAGAGCACTGTTCAAACACACTGACACAAAGAACAGTCTGGGGGATGTCTTTTTGTGGTTTTATTGTTAAATAACTTGGATAGGGTATAGAGTACATTGGGGTACTCCAGGATCATTAACAAATACAATAGATTGCTGTTCTCTATGTTGTAAACTTTAGGAACAGTACTTCTACTCAGAACACAGTCTTCCCGTGAGAGACTAGTATAGGCCAGAGGTATGTACTCGAGGAGACTAATGTATGTACCTCTCAGTTACATACCTTTCCACAAGGGGATTGGTCATTATGTAGCTCTCAGGAGAGGAACGATGAGGCCCAGCAATCCCAATAGTACACATTCACCCAGAGCTTGCAGTAAAACAGTACTCACAAGGCCAGGGAGCAGCTGTGCCTATTCATCTTCCCCTAGGAGCCTTCAGGTGAGCTGTGCAGACTTGACCCTTAGGTGAAGTCTCTGGGCATCCAATAACCTTTCAGATGTAGGCCACCCAGCTCTGCCACAGGACCTCGTTGAACAGTCACTTGAAACAGCAGTATGGCTGGAGGAAGGGGGTAGCAACCCCCCAACCTAAACAGGTGAAATCCTTTGAACAGGAAGACACTGCTGTTCTACAGCTCAGTCTATGTGCTTCTCAGGCACCTTCTGTGCACACCCCCCAGAGATTGGCTGCAGCACAAGAAATATGCATGCTGCCCATTTGCCTTGCTCCACTTCTATATTCAAGAACTTTTAAGAAGGCAGGAGAGAGCAATAAAATCTGTAGCCTGGGAAACCTGGAACAGCCAAAAGAAATCAACAACGACTCCAATGATTACAGAGGAGACAAAAAATAACTTAATTTACTGTACCTAACATCCTAGCACCTAGGAGGGAGCTACATATGAATAACTACACACTCTTATTTCTGCAGCCTGGAATCATTTCATTAAAGTAAATAGCTCTTAACACAATGTATCTATTCTATCAAGTTCCTTTTGATTTCTTCAGTATCACTTTATTTAATTTGTTGTATTTAAAAAAAAAAAAAAGATGGATGGTGTTTATTAAAGAGGTAAATGGGGCTGCCTACAGTGTCTAATAAATAACTAGGTAAGTATGGTGGAGGGAATCAGATCCAAGATTATATCACTTGGAATACACTATAAATAGAGTAAATGCAACAGCACAATAAATAAATAATGAAAATGGGAGGAATGGGATCCAATAAATCTATCAATTATAAATCACAATATAATAGGCTGAAAAAATACAACACAAAATCTTCAAGGCAATAAATACATATAAAGAGCTGAAAGTGACAAGTGGTTCAAAGTAAATTTGAATAATTCAAATAATATAGTGTTACATATATCACAAAGTGCTAGAGTGATAAATATAATGAGGTGCGGATCCCAGAGGGATCAATATAAAAGAGTAAAGTGATGAAGTGCTGATAAATCAAGTTATTAGTGTGTCTACCAACATAAATATGTGAAATGAATAATTAAATATACGAATCGCACTGTAAAGTGGCTTAGTGCTAAGGTGCTAAGAAAAGGTAAAAATATCCAATACAATGATATAATTAAATTGAGAAAGTCCCACGCTAAGGATAAAGGGAAAAATAAGGCTGTGGCCTCCCTCAGATATAGCCAAAGGTTGTATCAAAGATTGAGATCAAACAAGAGGGGAAAAGGAAATTGGCGCTGCCGGAAATAGGATACCTGTATATATATATATATATATATATATATATATATATATATATATATATATATATATAGTGTATATAATGGTAAATGGATAAAATGGTGAAGGACAAATGTGTAAACAAAATAATTGGGGTGATAAAAAGTGTCCAGTTATAAACGAGGACCACATAGATATATACGTGGAAATAATCTCCAATCACTTATGTGTAAATAACGTACGTACGGTATATAACCATATGCATCAAATAAATCAAACATACATGTTGTAATTTGATAAACAACAGAAAAAGTGACTTACGTGACGTGATCTAGGCTCATAAAAGGACAGTACAGTAAAGTGACTTCATGACATACAGTGCAATCAGAATAAATGTTGCAACAAATTATTAGTGAGCAATATAATAAATAAAAATTCAGGTGTAACAAATTGTGTGCCAAAAAGGAGTGGTCACTTTAAATCCAAGGTTGCTCCAGTGTATATGTATGGGGGAAAAGAGGCTCGTATAGTGTAGTTCCATTTTATAAAAAAGTAATTTATTTAAGAAAAAGTACACACAAACAAAGCAGGTTAACAAGCAGTATGGCAGGTAATCTTGTATGGGTCCGCTGTAGCGGTGAAGCGCTACCGGAACGCAGTGCATTCCATGCACTGGAAGTGCGTTCCACGGAGGCAGGAAGTGATGCAGTGATGCTCTACGCGTTTTGTCAGAATGACCCATACGACCCATACGACCCAGAACGACCCATACGAGATTACTTGCCATACCGCTTTTTAACCTGCTTTGTTTGTGAGTACTTTTTCTTAAATAAATTACTTTTTTATAAAATGGTACTACACTATACGAGCCTCTTTTCCCCCATACATATACAGCGGAATAACCTTGGATTTAAAGTGGCCACTCTACCAAAAGGAACCAGGGGATAGGATACAGTAAGCTCTTGAGTGTTATATCCAGCCCGGATCACAGGTTTGCTACCCCTGTAGGGGTTAAAGTTTCTGGTAAGTGCAGTCCTCGGAGTGAGGGGAGCACCTTGACCCGTCACACCGACCTCACTTGGGGACCCTAGAGGCAGTCCACAGCACCTTTAGTCACCTGATATAGAAAGGGTGTATACACTAGGTGATAAAGCATACAGCTACACCATAGATGACACACTAGCAGCGCTACTAAACCTTATGTCAACACATACAAAGTGTACCACCTCATATATGCATATAGAGGAACTAAATATTATATAAAACTCGGCAATGGGTGAAAAATAAAGTTCATGCACTGAGTCCAAATATCCACCAAAGGTGACAGTCCAAAACAATGTAGATCCTCAATTGATGAGTGTTCGCCACACCAAGTAGGAAGGAACCTCCACCTCACCACTGTGCACACCCCTTGGTTGTGAACTCACCGGAAAGGCGATATATGCAAGCCCAAATATTGCCGTTATAGGTTGGGAGCCACCAGAACCTCCGATCACCTCTAGACTCCGGATATAGGATAGACTTCACTGCCAATACCCTGATGTATTTCCAAAGCCTAGCGACCACTGGATAGGATACTCTCCTCACATTAGACAAATCGGCATACCGTAGTGCCTGTTCCTGCCCCGCCTCTCCGCTCCTCACTCCAACTCCTTTGGTGGATATTTGGATTCAGTGCATGAACTTTATTTTTCACCCATTGCCGAGTTTTATATAATATTTAGTTCCTTTATATGCATATATGAGGTGGTACACTTTGTATGTGTTGACATAAGGTTTAGTAGCGCTGCTAGTGTGTCATCTATGGTGTAGCTGTATGCTTTATCACCTAGTGTATACACTCTTTCTATATCTTGTTTTAACCTTAATAGCAGCAGCTTATTTTTAATTGTCTATTTTTTAGACCTTTTATTTGTTATTTTGAGCGCCGGGTGAGCGTGCGATTCCATCCTTTCAGTCACGATATATATTTTTTATAAGCACATAGTCACTTTATATGTTTTTTGATCATCAATTATATCACTGTATTGGATATTTTTACCTTTTCTTAGCCCCTTAGCACTAAGCCACTTTACAGTGCGATTCGTATATTTAATTATTAATTTTACACATTTATGTTGGTAGACACAATAACCACTTGATTTATCAGCACTTCATCACTTTACTCTTTTATATTGATCCCTCTGGGATCCGCACCTCAGTATATTTATCACTCACTTTGTGATATATGTAACACTATATTATTTGAATTATTCAAATGTACTTTGAACCACTTGTCACTTTCTGCACTTTATATATATTTATTGCCTTGAAGATTATGTGTTGTATTTTTTCAGCCTATTATGTGGTGATTTATAATTGATAGATTTATTGGATCCGATTCCTCCCATTTTCTTTCTTTATTTATTTATTGTGTTATTAATTAAGTTGCATTTACTCTATTTATAGTGTATTCCAAGTGATATAATCTTGAATCTTATTCCCACCACCATACTTACCTAGTTATTTATTAGACACTGTAGGCAGCGCCATTTACCTCTTTCATATTCCCCTATTGCACTATATATCCTACCAGATTATAGATAGGAGGTGGGCTGCAGTCATTTCTACTTTTTCATACACCATCGGTCTCATATCCTAGCGCAGATATGGATACATGTATAAAAAAATTGGCTGCGAGAATGTCTAAGCATTTACACAGCCATCATGAATAATCTCCATATTTTGTTTAACATGTTTATTTCTATGATACTCTGCTCTATCTAGTGGCCATAATGTAATATTTTTCTGAAATACCTTAGTCAGGAAAATATTGCATATTGCAGAATATGTGTTAAAAATACACTCGCACCACCTATATAAATATAAATATGTGCAGCTGCAGAGCTTCTGAAGACGTCACAATGATGATGAAACGCGTCAAGCTGGGAACGCACGCTGGCACCAAGTGGATCCCTGCTTCCACCACAAAGTACGGATGTCTGCATTGTCGAGATTTTAAGCATTTTTTATGTGTTAACTTACTATCTAGATTTTGATACATTTTTATGCTACAAGGAGTTGCTCTTTTTTTCTCTGCCACTAAACTGCAAGGAGAGGACATTGGAAAGTGATTGGAGAACATATCCTGGTCACGGGGACCACCTAATCCATATTTGACTCTTTTTTTTATACGACAAATAGGGTCAATAGCATCCGATGAGTGGGGACCTTCAATTCACTTTTACACATGATGTTAGGGCTCACACAGAGTAATTGCCATTTACTGTGGACAATATAGTGTACATGTCTGCATGTTGAGAGGACTGTTACTATTGGATGTTACCCAATCATATTGGGATTAAGCACTTTATTATATCACAATTTGAACTTTATCAGAGTTTTTTATTCTTTATATTTTTTATGTTTTTTTGTGTTGGATCATTTAAATATATTTCACATTGTTAATACTCACATAGGCAAGTGCTGTTCATGCACAGAGAACACTACTCTCAATGATTATATTTTTGAAATATTGCAGGATAGCCAGAAAAGAGCAGAGTCACAGAGGCCAAAGGAGTGGGATTTTTGTTTTGGAGGAGCAGGTGGTCAACTGTATCAAAGGCAGCAGAAAGATCTAGATGTACAAGTATGAAGTAGTGGCCTATAGCTTTAGAATTTAGTAAGTCGAGTTTTAGGGCGCATTCACACCTGCAAATGCATCCACACTCTGATTAGATGTGAGAACTCCAGTGGGGGGGTCCATGATTAGCTGCGGGAAGCAGCTTAATTAAAAGCAGCTAATTGCGGCCCCACGCATGTAATCTCTGATGCACTGATCACATGCAAGTGATCGGCCCTGTACACAGGCAGCAATACAATTCAAGTGGCTATGATTAGCTGCGGGAGCCAGCGGCCTCTTATTGTTTTCAATTGGGCTGTATCCCGTGTATAATGTAGGGAACCCCTACTGGAGTTCTTGCATCTATTTGGAGTGTGGGTGGATTTTCAGGTCTGTTCTTACATATTTTGTTTTTTGTTATTTCAGCTCCTTGTGGACTGCTGGGAGAATGCTAAATATTTTATAAATTGTTGCAAGGAGGAAACTTCCGGCAGAACAGAAAATCATGCAGGAAATGGACCAGGATTTTGTGTAGGAAAACACATGAGTGCTATGAAACGCTGAGTGTTGTAAATTCTAAGATTCTATAGAAATCTCTTAGGCTTTGCTCACACTGGCATTAAAGCAGGAGTTTGAGGTACATTTTTGACTCTCCTCCAACTCCTAGCAAAGTGGTCTAAAATAGATAATATGGACAGCACACAATGCTGTCACATTATCAAAAAAATAAGTGTTTGTATTCCCGCTGCAGCAAGCACTTAAAAAATAAAGCTTTATGTGACATTGGGAAGGAGTTGAAGCTTCTGAACTCCTTCAATTTGAATCTATGGTAATGCACCATAAACGCACCGGTGTGTGTTTGCAATGCATTTGCGGTGTGTTAGACTTTGTTCACAACAGCCCCAAAAAAAAAGGAATCTGGGGTGCATATTTAACGTGCCTTTAACATGTGTCAAATGTGCATAGGGCCAGCACAGGCCTATGGTATTGTGCCTGAGCCCTGATGTAAGTGACTTCAACAAATAGTGTGGCCAAACCAAGGATTGGCTGAATTTCAGTCCATGTATGGGCTAGCTGATTGCACACCCGTCGATCTATCGATCAACTTGTGTACAACCAGCCTTTCGGGTTTTTCTCAAATAATTAGTGTTGGTGGCTATAGCGGCAACACTGATCATTGGATTATGCTGGTGGGGAAGGCTCCCTGCTGGCAGAATACAATAGCACAGCGGGAGTGATTTTCCCTTCCACATCAGAATACACAAAGCACACCAAACATACCGTCTTTTTGTATTCACATAATATATAAAATAGAAATATCCACGCTAAAACATATAAAGGTAGACAAACACATAAGCAGCTCTCATAAATTTTGCTTATTGCAAAAAAACAGATAAATAAAATCTTCTTCTTCCTGGTATCATCACCCCTGTATGTGAGGTTACAAAACCACATTTCCAGTGCAAAAGTGGGGTCTGTTTGATGTTTTTACTCTGGTTGATTCCTGCCCAGTTGAAGTGGCTGATGTGAATCTGCACAGCTGATTACCGATGCCGATCATGGTGCATTTCCTATATGCCTATTATCCCCTTTGGCCCTGGTAAGGAGATACAGTATGGTTGGCACTGTGGTGTAGTGTGCTACATTTTCACACTGAAGCTGGTGTTAGTCTCTTCATTTTCCTTCAATGATCATGGACAGATATGTTTTGATTTAAAGCGCTGCATTTGGACTTTTATTCACATAATATATGCCTATCCATCCCAGAATTTGGCTTTAATGCATCACCCAAGCCTGTTTAAAAAAATTATGTTCGCATTGGCATATGTGAACCATGGTAGTGCCCAGGATTTCCATGCCTTTCTTCAGAGAGTAATTTGCCTTTTAGCCCTAACAATGGGCAGAATTTATTAACCTGATGCACCTCCCAAAGAATTTATGGTAGAAGAAGTTTGGGTTCGGCAATTTCAAACATGATTTGCCTAACCCTTGGAAAATCAAACCCCCGACAGATTTGATTATCATTACTTAAATGCTAAATAAAGTAAACCTTGTCAGAACCATTCTAGTTTCACTATAATTCTACTGTAGCCAGATGAGAACAAGATAAATTCTGATTGCCTGCTATGGGTCTCTTAGTATCTACAAAACTAAATTAGTTCATGTTTATCAGTGCTTCCCTACATTCTTGTGCATGGTGGCGCCTCTGAAAACCCATGCTTGCAGTAATGGGTTGTGTTTGTATTGCTAGTGGCATAGTTGTAAACTGTTGGCTTAACATATAATATGAGTTTAGGTGCTTGATCACTATGGGTTAGTGCTTTTGCACTTAGAGCTTTACTTCCACAATTCTTTAATGAGTAATAATCAAATTGAATGACTTTTAGAAAGGTGTTATAATGTCCACTACTACAGTACATTTTAATATAATTTCCTGGTACACTTTTTTGATAGGCTGGTCTAACTTCCTAATGAAAAAGTTTACATTTACTCAATAAAAGTATGGTAATGCAGATGGATGGTATGTACTTTAAAGGGTGTACTCAGTTGGAAAATATGAGTGACTGTAATTTAAATAGACACAATAACAAAAAATAGCCCCTCAAATCATTGGTGTCAGTGGGATCACGACCCTCCCAGGTGTGAAAAGCCACTAAATCATAGGTTGTAAGTAGGATTATGGCCCCCAGAGAAGAATAGCCCCTTAAATCATTGGTGCCAATGGGATACAGTAGTAACCCCTAGGTGAGGCAAGGCTCCCGAATTGTTGGTGTCAGTAGGACAGTAACCATAAGCACAAATAGCTTTCCAAATCATTTGTGTGAGTGGGATAGTGAACCTTAATTCTTGTTCTGTTTCAAATGCTAATATATGCAATGACACACCTCCTTATACCCAATATGTACAGACAGTATGGCCACTTGCTTACTTGGCACCATCCACAGGCAACTTATCCTCCTTGGTCTCAAAAACTACATGTCACTTTCTGCAATTAAAATATGTACGTTTCAAACCTTGATTGTATGTCTTGGCCCCATTATAAAGGAATGATGTCAGATGTTTTGCAGTGCTGAAGTTCACAGGGTACCAATGATCAAAAGGACAAGCTCAAAAAAATAAACTATAAGAAAAGGCGCCACGTCCCAAGTAATGCGTAGAAGGAAGAGGAAATGGAAGGGGCGTGTATGGGGGACTTTTTAAATGGGTGCCATCATGAGACAATACATGTTGGAAACATATAATATAAAAGGTATAATTTTATTGAAAAAACCAACAATTATAAAATGTAAACTGTATTTCGGCAGGGAAATCAGTATTACAACAAGAGTTTAAAAAACATAGAGATTACAAGCCATAACGTAATTGCATATATACAGTATATTGTGTTCTACACAGGGGTCTTTTGTAGGAATTTACAGACCCATTACCAGCCAGAAGAATACCCTGGTTAGCATCTGTGTGAGGATGGATGATGCCCAAAACTGTAGCCAAACATGTTTCGCGGCGAGAGCCGCTTCCTCAGGGGCAGTTGAGGGTTTACACAAGCATCAATACAATTACTAGAAAGAGAAAAATAGTGTGAGTACCATATGCATCAAGATATATACATACATATACAAATTGTTTTAACATACATAGTATCAAAATGCATCACAAATTAGTTGGTCATGAGGGAAGGTCTAATTTTATACCGCACCTGAAGAGTGAGCAATTAACTGAACGACAAGCTTGGATTCTGGACCGCAAGGTAGGTATGTCCCCCCCCGGGACGAGCACGGGAACCGACCACAACAAAAGCGGCTATAGAGCACAGTAGGGTCAAACCATATATACATCTAAAAAAGTTGTATAAAAATAGATGAAAGATATTGGGTAATGCTTTCCCAATAGGGATTGTTTAGGTCAAGATATTAATTGTATGTGGATTTAGGGTCGATGGACCAACCACTATCTGGTACAAACAATATTCGAGAACCTTACCCAAATTGCTTGGAGTAATCTCTTAGAGGCAGGGACCGGGGTGATAAAGACCAAATCCCCAGACAGAGGAACCAAGTGGTCCAAAGCACGGCCAGACAAGAAGGTGCCAATATGGCGTCTCCCGTGGCTAAAAGATAAATGAGAAGTGACCATCAATCAGTGCTTAAGTTGCCCATAATGGGTGAAGATGGCTATGCATTTATATGAATAATGGATGAGCAATTATGTACTAATGGTAAATGAATTTCCATCAGTCAGAGGGAGGCATAATCTTGATAATTGTATGTTACAAAACTTAAATACATAAGGAATCGCCCATCCCAAGCTAAAAGTAGCTAATAAACAGGGGTCACCAAGACCGGCAGCATGTCACATGCAAAGAGGGTCCATTGGTGTGTGAAACAGAGGCAGTTAACATACCTGGTGCTAGTGGAAACAGCGTCTCCCGTCCCTGCAGCGCAGTTAGAGCTACTGGATCCAGCCGCTTTATGGGGGAAGTTCCACCTCGGCAGCGTCGGATGCAGCCGAGGTGGAACTTCCCCCATAAAGCGGCTGGATCCAGTAGCTCTCACTGCGCTGCAGGGACGGGAGACGCTGTTTCCACTAGCACCAGGTATGTTAACTGCCTCTGTTTCACACACCAATGGACCCTCTTTGCATGTGACATGCTGCCGGTCTTGGTGACCCCTGTTTATTAGCTTCTTTTAGCTTGGGATGGGCGATTCCTTATGTATTTATGTTTTGTAACATACAATTATCAGGATTATGCCTCCCTCTGACTGATGGAAATTAATTTACCATTAGTACATAATTGCTCATCCATTATTCATATAAATGCATAGCCATCTTCACCCATTATGTGCAACTTAAGCACTGATTGCTGGTCACTTCTCATTTATCTTTTAGCCACGGGAAAAGCCATATTGGCACCTTCTTGTCTGGCCGTGCTTTGGACCACTTGGTTCCTCTGTTTGGGGATTTGGTCTTTATCACCCCGGTCCCTGCCTCTAAGAGATTACTCCAAGCAATTTGGGTAAGGTTCTCGAATATTGTTTGTACCAGATAGTGGTTGGTCCATCGACCCTAAATCCACATACAATTAATATCTTGACCTAAACAATCCCTATTGGGAAAGCATTACCCAATATCTTTCATCTATTTTTATACATCTTTTTTAGATCTATATATGGTTTGACCCTACTGTGCTCTATAGCCGCTTTTGTTGTAGTCGGTTCCCGTGCTCGCCCCGGGGGGGACATACCTACCTTGCGGTCCAGAATCCAAGCTTGTCGTTCAGTTAATTGCTCACTCTTCAGGTGTGGTATAAAATTAGACCTTCCCTCATGACCAACTAATTTGTGATGCATTTTGATACTATGTATGTTAAAACAATTTGTATATGTATGTATATATTTTGATGCATATGGTACTCACACTATTTTTCTCTTTCTAGTAATTGTATTGATGCTTGTGTAAACCCTCAACTGCCCCTGAGGAATCGGCTCTCGCCGCGAAACATGTCGGGCTACAGTTTTTGGCATCATCCATCCTCACACAGATGCTAACCAGGGTATTCTTCTGGCTGGTAATGGGTCTGTAAATTCCTACAAAAGACCCCTGTGTAGAACACAATATACTGTATGTATGCAATTACGTTATGGCTTGTAATCTCTATGTTTTTTAAACTCTTGTTGTAATACTGATTTCCCTGCCGAAATACAGTTTACATTTTATAATTGTTGGTTTTTTCAATAAAATTATACCTTTTATATTATATGTTTCCAACATGTATTGTCTCATGATGGCACCCATTTAAAAAGTCCCCCATACACGCCCCTTCCATTTCCTCTTCCTTCTACGGGTACCAATGATCGAGAAAGGAGAGAATATCAGAGAGATTGGATAAGACACTCTCCTTGTATAACACCCCATAGATTATGCAATTTTCCCCATCAACCCAGTCAGTACTGATGAGAGAATTCCTTCTGCAGAGCTATTGTGTTCTGCCAGTGGTGAGCCTTCCTTGGGGAGCCTTCCCTGCTGGCAGAAAGCAATGGTCACTGCAGGTAGCTTTAGTCACCTGTAGTTATCTCATGTAAAAAATCAGACAGGCCAGGTCTACTGAAGTCGATTGATGGATCAACTTTAGTACAATCAGCCTGCCCACAGATGGACCGAATTTCAGCCGGTCCCTGCTGAACTGTATTCGATCCATCTATGGCCAGCTTTAGTTTAACTCTTTTGTTTCTCACTGGCAGCATAGTTTGTCCTATCACCTCTCCTTTTCTTTTCTCTCTTCCTAATCTGTGTTCCCTCTGCACAGTCTGTTTCATTCCTGCTGTTTTCTTCCCCCTTCAGCAACAGTAAATATTAAAACTGTCAGCTGATCTGGCTCTAGAAGCTCTGATTTTAGGCACGGTGTCGAGACTAGAGAGCAACTGAGAATGTGCAAAGTAGGTTGAGACTATACTGCATTACTGGTTTTTAATAGTATAGGTAGGGACTTAAATTTTTATGCTTTTCATAACTATACCTGCAAAAGTGGCCAACCTGAAGGGATTTATCAGGACTTAATCACCAGGTTGTCTGTGCTGTCTGTAAGAGTTGTGTAATTCTTAGGATGAAATGGGCAGAACTACAAATCTTTTGGCAGGCAACTGTGTAGTTAGCTGCTTGCTTATTGTTCAGCTTCAAGGACATGGCAAACGTCTGTTTACCTAAAATATAAAATCGGAGCTAGGGCACTACAAAATTTCTAGTCTCAAACTGTTTTATAAAGAAATATGATTGAATAGGCCATAATGAAAACATCACTGGAAGCATTGTTAAGCCACTCTTTGGCGTTTTTTTTAAAGCGGAAGTAAACCCATTGATTTAATAGTTTCTAAAACCAGTTACATTTCCCGGAATGCTGGAAATGCTATCTGTCACATAGTTACATAGTTAGTGAGGTTGAAAAAAGACATCCGTCCATCCAGTTCAACCTATGATGTGTGTGTGTGTTTGCTGTTAACCGTACATTGTATACCCCTGTATGTTGTGGTCTTTAAGGTGCCCATCTAATAGTTTTTTGAAACTATCAATGCTCCCTGCTGATACGACTGCTTGTGGAAGAGAGTTCCACATCCTTACCGCTCTTACAGTAAAGAACCCCTTACGCACTTTAAGGTTAAACCGCTTTTCCTCTAGTTTTACTGAGTGGCCACGTGTCTTATTGTATCTCCTTTCTCTGAATAGTTTGTTCCTTATGCTAGGGTCGCCAGTACAGTATTTGTACATTGATATCATATCCCCCCCTCAATCGTCTCTTCTTCAGAGAGAATAAGTTCAGTGCTTGTAGTCTTTCCTCATAGCTGATGTAATCCATTCCCCAAATTATTTTTGTTGCCCTTCTCTGGACTCTTTCCAGTTCCAGCACATCCTTCCTGAGGACCGGTGCCCAGAACTGGACAGCATACTCCAGATGTGGCTGGACCAGAGTCTTATAGAGCGGGAGAATAATCTCTTTATTTCTGGAGTGAATCCCCTTTTTTATACATCCCAGTATTCTGTTGGCTTTGCTTGCAGCGGCTTGGCATTGCATGCCACTGCCAAGCCTGTTGTCTACCAGTACCCCCAGGTCCTTTTCCATCCTAGACTCACCCAGAGGTTCCCCCCCTAGTGAGTAGCTTGCTTTCTGGTTTCTGGCCCCCAAGTGCATTACTTTACATTTTTCAACATTAAACCTCATCTGCCATGTAGTTGCCCACCCCATTATTTTGTTCAGGTCCGCTTGTAAGGTTTCCACATCCTGCACAGAAGATATTGGCATGCCTAGTTTAGTGTCATCTGCAAATACTGAGATTGTACTAGATATCCCCTCCTCTAGATCATTTATGAATAAATTAAACAGGATTGGTCCCAGGACAGAACCCTGGGGGACCCCACTTTCCACACTCGCCCAATCCGAGTACTCCCCATTAATCACCACCCTCTGGACTCTCCCCTGTAGCCAGTTCTCTATCCAGGTACTCACCTTATGGTCCATACCTACCTTCCTTAGTTTGTACAGTAAGCGTTTGTGGGGAACGGTGTCAAAGGCCTTTGCAAAGTCCAGATACACCACATCCACAGGCTTACCTTTATCTAGGTGGCAGCTCACTTCATCGTAGAAGGTTAATAGATTGGTTTGGCAAGAACGATTTTTCATGAATCCATTATGATTACTACTAATAATACCATTTTCATTACTAAAGTCTTGTATGTGGTCCCTTAACATCCCCTCCAAAATCTTGCAGACTACTGATGTTAGGCTGACCGGCCTATAGTTACCTGGGATATATCTCGGCCCCTTTTTAAATATTGGTACCACGTTGGCTTTTTTCCAATCAGCTGGCACCATACCCGTCTGTAAACTATCCTTAAAGATCAAGAATAATGGTCTGACAATCACCTGGCTGAGCTCTTTAAGAACCCTCAGGTGCAAGCCATCCGGTCCCGGTGATTTATTTATGTTAAGTTTCTCTAGTTTAGTTCTAAGTCTATCTTCTGTTAG
This sequence comes from Pelophylax lessonae, assembly GCF_965119305.1. Taxonomy (NCBI): domain Eukaryota; kingdom Metazoa; phylum Chordata; class Amphibia; order Anura; family Ranidae; genus Pelophylax; species Pelophylax lessonae. The sequence goes on along the minus strand of NC_138771.1, from coordinate 212,648,948 downwards.
CCATGGCGGCATTTCCTGAGGTGTGTTGTTTATTTCGGCCTTACAAGCTGGGTTCGTGTAGCCCCCCGATTCTTTTGTGAAGACTGAAGAGAAGAAATTTTTTAACACTTCCGCCTTTTCTCTGTCCTCAGTGGCCATATTTCCTTTGTCATCTTTTATGGGGCCAATGTGTTCTGGCCTCGCTTTCTTACTGTTTATATACTTAAAGAATTTCTTGGGGTTCTTTTTACTCTCCTCCCCTATATGTCTCTCGTGTTCTATTTTAGCCGCCCTGATTTCATCTTTACATTTCTTATTGCACACATTGGTTGTGCTCTCAACCAAACTGTCAAACTATCCAGTAGCTGGTGTCATAACTGATCACATGTGCTGCATCATGGCAGTTGAAGATCAAACAGAGACCAAGATTGCAGCTTCCTTGGCTTAAAATTATACTTTCACTTTAATGTAATGAAGGAATGAGAAACAACCAATCAGGATCAGAGAATAGTCCTCCAGGGTGCTCCAGTGTTGAGGGACATAATAATACTGCCATTGTTGGTTTCTTCTTCAGAAAATGCTGGTTGTCTGGCTGTCATTAAATGACCTAAATACTAACCTGTAATCAGCACATAGATCAGAAATTCTGACTTTCTTGCAACAATATTTTGTTTTTTTGGGTCAGTGAATTATGAGTATTATACCCCACAGTCACTGTATTACAGTTTGTTTTGCTTCTCATATATAGCTTTTTTTACATATTGCGGTCAGTGCTACCACAAATATTACGTATTGTCTAGACTAGATAAATCTCCTTTATATGGGCCCTCATTCAACTATGTTTTTTTTTTTTTTTTTATTGCTGTAGCCTTTATACCAGCAGTAAATGCTTCTATCTCCAGTTATCTCACAACACTCTTCTGTAAATTGAATCATGCAGGTTTTTGTTATTTTGGTAACAGTGGTAGTATCCAATAGCAGCAGTATAGGGCAACAATAAATGTTTTCCAGTAAGAGAATTCTGTGCTAATGACAAAACAAAAACAAAAATGAGAATTTGAACTTTAAAAATATGCCTATAATTATAAATTATATGAGACATGTTATTTATCTTATTAAAAGCTTTGATGTCCCTGATAATATAGCAAATATTAACCATAGCAGATATTTTGGAATCTAATTTAGGGGCCATACAAACACTATATTATCAAAAGTATTGGGTGCCTTTACACACACGTGGAACTTTTTTGGCATCCCAGTCTTGAGCCATAGTGTTCAACATTGAGTTGGCCCACCCTTTGCAGCTATAACAGCTTCAACTCTTCTGGGAAGGTTGCCCATAAGGTTTAGGAGTGTGTCTATGGGAATGTTTGACCATTCTTCCAGAACCGCATTTGTGAGGTCAGGCACTGATGTTGGATGAGAAGGCCTGGCTCGCAGTCTCGCAATTCTTCCAAAGGTGTTCTATTGGGTTGAGGGTCAGAATTCTGCGCAGGCCAGTCAAGTTCCTCCACCCCAAATTCACTCATCCATGTCTTTATTTGACTTTAAATACGTACAGCAATGACTGTTTTGCTTAGAGCTTAGGGAACCCATATTTGCATAGTAGGTGCATTTGCTCATCATAGTCAGAATCAGTTCTTACATGCCTCATGCTCACTGGATGTTTTTTCAGCTGCTTCTACAGGGATTAGGCATTTTTTTTCTGCCTCTAAGCTGCCCTGCATGTTAGCCTATGTGTCCATGCACACAAAGGCTTTTAGCAGCAATTAGTGTCAGGGGCATTTAGAGGCAAAAAAAATAAAATAATCTACTGTCAGTGCATCCAGGGCAGAAAAAATGCTTATGCACATGTTAGCGCATCTAAAGGATTTCTAACTGTAGCACTACCCCCACAGGAGCCGCTGGTTGAATTGGGTCCTCTGTTCTTACCTTGACCTCTACAAAGACCTCTGTACCTCTGACACCTTGGGTATAGTATACCCGTCAACAAACACAAATTGACAACATTTGGTAAATGCCTCAGGGTCACCCTGAAATGAGACTCAAGACCTTAGAGTATGATAACAAGTTATATTAGGAATATGAGTAGTCAACAATAACAGGAAATCACAACGCAGTACACGTTTTGGCATTTACAGTTTCAAATCTCAATCAATACTGTAGGAGTGCCTCCTTAGGAGTGATAAGACACTGGAAATGAACAGCATAAGGCGATGATGAATTTGGTATCAATAAAATAATAACTAAGTCGCCTAAAGTCACTTATGGTGCTAGAGGGCTAGCGCGACCGGTGGCCGTGATTGCCGCCGGGCACCCGCGATCGCTCCCCGCTTAGAGAGAAGCACGGTAAGCTGTTGTAAACACAGCTGACCGTTCTTTTCTCTGAAATGATCACAGAGCGCCTGTGATACTTCTATATAGGATCACATGTCTCTATGATCATTTCACAAGTCCCTCCCCCCACAGTTAGTAAACACTCCCCTAGGCTCACAATTAACCCTTTTATCAACCCTAGGTTAACCCCTTCTCTACCATTGTCATTATTACAGTAAAAGTGCATATTTTTAGCACTTATAACTGTAGTAATGTCACTGGTCCCCCCCAAAAGTGTAAAAAATGTCAGTTAGGGGTCCGATCTGCCTGCCGCAATGTCGCAGTCCCACTAAAAATCACAGATCCCCACCATTACTAGTAAAAAAAATAAATAAATAAAAATGACATCAATATTTACCCTAGTTTGTAGACCCGATAACTTTTGCGCAAACCAATCAAAATACGCTTTTTGCGTTTTTTTTTTTTTTACCAAAAATATGTAGCAGAATACAAATTAGCCTAAAAGGATGAATAAGGATGATAAAAGGATGAAAAATTAAAATTTTTACATTTTTTTGGGGGAATGTTATATAGCAGAATGTGAAAAAAAAATATTTTCTTAATACAGATTTACCTGTAAAATCCATTTCTTGAAGTACATCATGGGACACAGAGCCATAAATCATAACATATGGATTATATAGCCACCTTTAGGTGAAGGACACTGGCAACCAATCAGAATTGATGCCCCCCTATATAACCCCTCCCACACAGGACATACCTGTAGTAGTTTTGTAGCAAGCAATAAAGACCCCATAGAAGCGGGGAGGGACCTCTGTGTCCTGTGATGTACTTCAAGAAGTGCATTTGACAGGTAAGTCTGTATTAAAAAAATCAATTTTTTTTTTTCGTACATGGGACACAGAGCCATAAATCATAACATATGGAATGTCCCAAAGCAATGCATCTGAGGGGAGGGGGGACACCAAAAAATACTGCCATCTGACCCCAAAAAAGGATTACACCGCTGCCTGCAGAACACTGCGGCCAAATGCAGATTCCTCCTGGGTCCCAACATCCACTCGAAAGGAAACGAGTGAATGTATGCACCGACGACTAGGTTGCGGCCTTGCAAATCTGAGGCATAGATGCTTGATGGTGATGTGCCCAAGAGGCACCTACTACTCTGGTAGAATGTGCCTTTACAGGACAAGGTAACGCCTGGGTAATAACCTGGCGAATCCAAAAAGAAATCATAGATTTAGATGCTGCCAACCCCTTTCTGGGGCTTTTTGGCAGCACAAGCAAGCTCTCGATCTTATGAACCCAAGCTGTTTCCTGTAAGTAAAACTTAAGTGCACGCATTACATCAAGAGAGTGCAATAACTTTTCCAGTGAGGATCTTGAAAAAAGGAAGGTAGTATAATGTCCCTTATTCAAATGAAAGAGGGACACCACCTTGGGCGAAAAACCTGGGTTTGGACGTAAAATTACCCTTTCTTGATGAAATATCAAGAATGGCTCTTTACAAGAAAGAGCTGCTAGTTCCGATACCCTTCTATCCGAAGTTATTGCAATGAAAAAGACCAGTTTTCTGGTCAAAAGAACCAGGGGAACTTGCCCCAGAGGCTCAAAAGGCTGTTTTTGCAAAATTGCCAAAACCAAATTTAAGTCCCGAGGATAAAATGGTGGCTTCACAGGCAGAAGCAAACGTAACATTCCCCGGACGAAGGTCTGCACCAATGAATGGGAAGCGATCGGTTCCTGGAAGAAAAACGTTAATGCTGAAATCTGCCCTTTGATAGTGCTCAAGGCTAACTTCATATCTACTCCTGCTTGATGGAAATCTAGAATTCTCCCAATAATATAGTTGCGGGGATGCCATTTGCTGCCCTCACACCAGGCAATGTAGGACTTCCAGACTCTGTAATAAATGTTTCTAGAGACTGGTTTTCTAGCATTTATTAGTGTATTAACTGCAGGGTCAGATACACCCCACTCCTTCAAGATTAAGGCTTCAATAGCCATGCCGTCAAGCTTAGAGACTGCACAGCAGGGTGGAATATTGAACCTTGAGAGCGTAGGTACGGACACAGTGGAAGGGCCCAAGGCCTCGTCACTGCCAATCTCTAAATTTGTGCAAACCAAACCAACCCTACTCAGCCATGCCGGAGCTACCAGAATCACTGGTTTCCCCTCTAGCTGGATTCTGCGCAATAGACGCGGTATCAGCTGAACCAGAGGAAAGGCATATATCAGGGAATACTCCTCCCAAGGAGTCACCAAAGCATCCACTCCGACTGAGAGTGGATCCTTGGTCCTGGACACAAATTTCTTTAACTTGTTGTTGAACCTGGATGCCAACAGATCTACATCTAGGACCCCCCCGCATAGGCAGATTGATTGAAAAATCTCGGAGTGTAAGGACCATTCCCCCCGGAAACATCTGTTGATGACTCAAAAAGTCTGCCTGCCAGTTCTCTATTCCCGAAATAAAAACTGCTTTCAGGCATGGTACAAACTTCTCTGTCCAAGACAGGATAAAATCCACCTCTTTCTGGGCTGACCGACTCCTTGTGCCTCCTTGATGTTTGATATAAGCCGCAGGAGTGGCATTGTCAGATTGTACCCTGACAGGGTGACCCCGAAGTCTGGACGTCCAGAATTTCAAAGCCCGACTGACTGCTCGGATTTCCAAAATGTTGATGGGGAGACTTTTCTCTACCCAAGACCACTTACCCTGGATAGTGGCTTTCTCCAGAACTGTTTCTCATCTGTAGTGACTAATTTTCAAGTCACTGGAAGAAAGGATTTCCCTTTCTCTAGATTTCTGGTCAACAACCATCAATTTAGACTCTGATGTACTCTTGGTACCAGAGACATGGTTCAGTCCAGAGACTGAACCTTTCTGGTCCAGGCGGACAGAATGTTGTTCTGTAAGTGTTTGACATGAAAATGAGCATAGGGAATTGCCTCAAATGTAGACACCATCTTCCCTAGTAACATCATGCAAAGCTGTATAGAAGGATATCTCAGCCTTACTACGGACCAAACCTGACCCTTCAGGTCTGCGACCTTTCTTGCTGGCAACAATATCTTTGCCTGTGTTGTGTCCACAAGAAGACCCTGTCAGGGTTATTTGGGGAGGTTAAATTTAATAAGAAGAAAATGAAATGTTATATTTTGTTCTGTATATGAAGCAATGACATCCATTTTTGTCAGGTTACTGAAAGGTTAAATATCCTTTAACAGAAAGGTGTCTATTCAACAGGTTTAACCCAGACAGGCTGTGTTGACCTAAGATAATAAATAAATAGTCTGTTGACTTTCTTTAAGATAAGTCTAAGACGCTATACCAAGGTATCTTATCTGTGTGTGGGACCATAAAACACTGGTTAAATATTCTGTGTTTAAACCCATGTAAAAATAAGATTTAAAGATATATTATAATTTTATATGTAACAGAATATTAACAATGAAATATATATATATAACTAACATGCGTAGATATGTAGAAAACCGTTATATATTATAATTGTTTCATATTTTGCTAAATTCTAACTTTACTGATTTTGATGACTCATCACTGCATGTTTAGTAAGGCTTCAGTAAATAAGCTCTTGTAAGTGGTAAAGCATCATAAAACTTTTCTGGCCTTGCCAGGTGTTTAGTCTAGGGGATCTGGATTGTAAGCTCTCTGTCAATATAAGGTGCAAAGTTTATTTGAAGATAAATAATGCTGCTATATTGCTGTATGATGAAGCTAGAGCAATGCAATACTGCCATCACTGGTCCCTGAATGCTACTACGGTAATTGAAGTCTTAGGTTAGAAAGTCATTTCCAATATACATACAGTGGGTACGGAAAGTATTCAGACCCCCTTAAATTTTTCACTCTTTGTTATATTGCAGCCATTTGCTAAAATCATTTAAGTTCATTCTTCTTCCTCATGAATGTACACATAGCACCCCATACTGACAGAAAAACACAGAATTGTTGACATTGTTGCAGATTTATTAAAAAAGAAAAACTGAAATATCACATGGTCCTAAGTATTCAGACCCTTTGCTCAGTATTTAGTAGAAGCCCCCTTTTGATCTAATACAGCCAGGAGTCTTTTTGGGAAAGATGCAACAAGTCTTTCACACCTGGATTTGGGGATCCTCTGCCATTCCTCCTTGCAGATCCTCTCCAGTTCTGTCAGGTTGGATGGTAAACGCTGGTGGACAGCCATTTTTAGGTCTCTCCAGAGATGCTCAATTGGGTTTAAGTCAGGGCTCTGACTGGGCCATTCAAGAACAGTCACGGAGTTGTTGTGAAGCCACTCCTTCGTTATTTTAGCTGTGTGCTTAGGGTCATTGTCTTGTTGGAAGGTAAACCTTCGTCCCAGTCTGAGGTCCAGAGCACTCTGGAGAAGGTTTTTGTCCAGGATATCCCTGTACTTGGCCGCATTCATCTTTCCCACAATTGCAACCAGTCATCCTGTCCCTGCAGCTGAAAAACACCCCCACAGCATGATGCTGCCACCACCATGCTTCACTGTTGGGACTGTATTGGACAGGTGATGAGCAGTGCCTGGTTTTCTCCACACATACCGCTTAGAATTAAGGCCAAAAAGTTCTATTTTGGTCTCATCAGACCAGAGAATCTTATTTCTCACCATCTTGGAGTCCTTCAGGTGTTTTTTAGCAAACTCCATGCGGGCTTTCATGTGTCTTACACTGAGGAGAGGCTTCCGTCGGGCCACTCTGCCATAAAGCCCCGACTGGTGGAGGGCTGCAGTGATGGTTGACTTTCTACAACTTTCTCCCATCTCCTGACTGCATCTCTGGAGCTCAGCCACAGTGATCTTTGGGTTCTTCTTTACCTCTCTCACCAAGGCTCTTCTCCCCCGATAGCTCAGTTTGGCCGGACGGCCAGCTCTAGGAAGGGTTCTGGTCATCCCAAACGTCTTCCATTTGAGGATTATGGAGGCCACTGTGCTCTTAGGAATCTTAAGTGCAGCAGAAATCTTTTTGTAACCTTGGCCAGATCTGTGCCTTGCCACAATTCTGTCTCTGAGCTCTTCAGGCAGTTCCTTTGACCTCATGATTCTCATTTGCTCTGACATGCATTGTGATCTGGAAGGTCTTATATAGACAGGTGTGTGGCTTTCCTAATCAAGTCCAATCAGTATAATCAAACACAGCTGGACTCAAATGAAGGTGTAGAACCATCTCAAGGATGATCAGAAGAAATGGAAAGCACCTGAGTTAAATATATGAGTATCACAGCAAAGGGTCTGAATACTTAGGACCATGTGATATTTCAGTTTTTCTTTTTTAATAAATCTGTAACAATGTCAACAATTCTGTGTTTTTCTGTCAGTATGGGGTGCTATGTGTACATTCATGAGGAAGAAGAATGAACTTAAATGATTTTAGCAAATGGCTGCAATATAACAAAGAGGGAACAATTTAAGGGGGTCTGAATACTTTCCGTACCCACTGTATATATATATCCAGGGCTTTTTTTCTTGGAGACTAGGTGCAGGAACTCCCCCCTTCTGAGTCACCCCTTGTTTCCACCCACTACCCACCTCTGAGCACTGTTCCTTGGTCCCACCCCCTACCCACCTCCCATGCACAACAAAATACCTTACCCAGCAACAAAAGATCCACCATAGCAACATTCGACCCCCACTGGTAGCAACTACGGCTCTCCCAGCAACCAGAATCAATGGATAAGCCAATAGTAGACCTCTACCTCAACAGGAAATCCCTACCAACAACATAAGACCCCCCAGGCAGCAACAATAGACCCTCACACAATAACAGATCCTTACCAGTGACAATAGATCCCCTAGCAGCCAGCATCAAGAGACTCTCCAACAAACCCCACACCCCTTTGCTATTACATACATTCAGTGCTGGAGGTGCCGGAACTGCGTTCCCCCGCGTTCCTGCTGAAAAAAAACCCTGTATATATCTAAATAAGATATATTAAATATTAAGATGGTGTTACCAGATTTAATCTTTTTTCAGATACCTGGTGGATATTAAATGGACATGTAATAGATGAGAGCATGGATACTTTTTATGTTGTTTTATAATAGTCTTAAATGGAGAAATCTTTATTTATTTAATTTTAATATACTGGTTGACCAAGAGGTGTCACCCTATGACATCACCAGTTAATGAATAAGATGTTCCAACCAATGGGGATCATGTTACTCCCTCTGGGTTTAACTTATGGTAATTGTTCTATACCATATAAAAAGGCAAACTCAGATGATAGAGGGACACAGGACATCTTGCCCAATATACATCACACATACAACATACACACTACTACAGCTATGCATAGACTCATCTACACAGACTCCATTTCGCTCCATCATGTATCTGAACCTTTGAGGGACGCCAAACAAAACTCCTCCCTAATTGGCCACCATCTTGGAAAGACGGCCATCTTAAAGACTCTGGTAACTACCATTCTAAGCTAGCAGCCATCTTAAATATGGTAAATATGCCTTGCTAATTATTTGATTATTATTCAATATTGTTTATGTACTTCCTTAAATGTTTTAAATTTCATATTCAAGGGTAATGAGAGTACAATCCCAGCCGTATAAACCATATGTAATTTTTTCTCTAAGAGATGATTTTTGCTTTTTAAACATTTTTTATTAATATCAGATTTAGTGCATATTGGCGTATTAGTCTCACGTTTTGCATAGCCTATTCTCGCTTCATCTGCAGTGGAGTGACTATCAGGCTGTGCATTGCGCAGACAATTGTGGTCTGATTATATAGAACCTTCATTTATGGTTTATACTATACCTGGAGAAAATGAAACGTAATCTTGCTTTATTTTTACTTTCATTATTGAGCTACAAATCACATTGCATTAATTGTTTGAAGTTTGTATTTTTGTGAAGTTATCTTTTTGTGTCATCTCAAGTTTGATCATTTATCGTGATTACATGTCTCGTGAATAAATATTCTTATATATTCCATACTGTAGACTGTTTTCACTAAGATTGGTATATGCTTTTAAAAAGAAATTAATCAATAAAAATAATTCGCTACATATTGATTTATGGAAATAAGTTAAGATTCTCCTTGTGCACAGATCTTTGCTTATTGACATAAATAGACACTGTTATATTCAGAGCAGTATAAACATTCTGACATAATGGAGGCACAGCGAGATATTATTAATTTAATATTAATTCTGACAACCCAGATATTCCAAATGCTGGACTGGCTGTAATGCTGACTTTACCAAGTTCAGTATCCAACCCAGATGTTCTGGGATCTGTACTTTCTTGAGGACATTTTGGCTTAGAGCAGAAGCTGATCGATCTATTGGTAATAGATCGTCCAGATATCCTATTATAGATATCCCTCAGGACCTTAGAACAGTCAATACTGGAGCTAGGATCTCTGTGAAAACTCTTGGAGCTGTGGCTAACCCGAAGGGCAGGGCCTCAAACTGAAAATGACGGTTCTCTATTGCAAAGCGTAGGAACCTTTGATGAGCCTGGAATATAGGCAAGTGAAGATATGCATCCTTGATGTCTATGGAGGGTAGAAACTCCTCTCCCTCCAGGGAGGATACGACTGAATGAATTGACTCCATGCGGAAAGTATGAACGTTCAGAAACTGGTTTAAAGCTTTGAGATCCAGAATAGGTCTCACATCCCCGTTTGGTTTGGTTTGGGGATTACGCTCTTTTTTTGTTTATAGCGCAAAAAATAAAAATCGCACAGGTGATCAAATACCACCAAAAGAAAGCTCTATTTGTGGGAAAAAAAGGACATTCATTTTATTTCAGTAGTGTCGTATGACCGTGCAATTGTCAGCTAACCACTTGCGGACCGCTCACTGAGCTGGTACTGCGGCAAAGTGGCTCGTTATCGTCCAGCGACATAGACCTACGTCGCTGGATCCCGCCCCCTCTATTCAGACACAGCGGGAGTCGGGCCAGGGGAGGAGTGGTGGTGATCACCGCCGCTCTACCCCGATCGTCGGAGATCGAGTGAGGAAATCCGCCCACTTGTGTAAACAAAGCGGGCGGATCTCCTATGTGACAGACAGTCACAGATTACAGGATTCAGCATAACTGAACCTGCGATCTGTGTCTGTGTCACACAATCCCCTCCCCCCACACACGTCAGTAAGCATGAGGCATACATTTATCCCCTTGATCACCAATAAAGTTAACCCCTTCTCTGCCAGTTTCATTTTTACAGTAACAGCGCATATTTATAGCACTGATTACTGTAGTAATGTCACTGGTACCCCCAAAAGTGTCAAAAATGTCAGTTAGGGGTCCGATCTGTCCGCCGCAATGTCGCAGTCCCGCAAAAAAAATCGCAAATCTAGTAAAAAAATTAACAATAAAAATGGCAAATTTTTCCCGTAGTTAGTAAACGCGATAACTTTTGCGCAAACCAATCAAAATACGCTTATTGTGATATTTTTTTACCAAAAATATGTAGCAGAAAACAAATTAGCCTAAAATGTTAAAAAATTTTTGATTTTTAAAATTTTTTGGGGAATGTTATATATCAAAATGTAAAAATTATTGTTTTTTTTTTTTCAAAATTGTCGCTCTTTTTTTCAAAAATTAAAAATCACCCAGGTGATCAAATACCACTAAAAGAAAGCTCTATTTGTGGGGAAAAAATTACATAAAGGGAATTGACCCCTTTTGAGGAACTTTGTGAAGGTGAGGGAATGCTCCCACACACACTGTCTCAGGCTTATCACCTCCTGATCTCCCCGCCGGAGGATTTCACCCCTCCTTTCCTTTCCAAATGGGAACAGGATCTCCAGATTTCTCTCTCACCGACGCAGAAGCTCAACATCTGCACAATAGCTTTAAAGACGCCGACCTGTACCAGACTGCAGGAGTCCAACTATAAGTTACTCACCAGGTGGTACAGGGTCCCTTCCCGTCTGAGCAAAATCTTTCCGGGGACCTCCGATACCTGTTGGCGCTGTCAGGAAGACAGGGGTACCCTGCTTCATGTATTCTGGTCCTGCCCGAAACTGCGAGACTTTTGGACCGCGGTGGGCTCCCTACTACGTGATCTGACCGAACATACTATTCCGGACACGCCGGAATTTTTCCTCTTACAACGCACCAGCATCCCCCTGAGGAAATATAAACTTTCTATTGTGCCCCATGTCCTCTGTGCGGCTAAATCCTGCATTCCGCAGTACTGGAAGACCTCCCGATCGCCCACCATCAGGGACTGCATGCGGAGGCTGGTCGAGGTGAACAGACTGGAAGATCTGACCCTTACAGCGCTCCACCAGCGTGAGAAGTATGAGAAGGTATGGGGATACTGGAGGGTTTTCGTCCTGTCAGAACGGGGAACTTCTCTGTTGGGCTCCTGAGTCTGGCCGAGAAAGTCGTCCTCGGAGGGAGTGGTCCCCGGGATCCGGTGCGGAGCGGTCCCCCCCCACCTCCCCCTCTTTTCCCCTTCCTTCCCCCCCTCCCCCCTATCCCCTTGCCCCCCCCCTGTCGATGTGTGTTTGTCCCCCACTCTGCCTGTCCTCTTCTTTCTCTTTCCTGCCCTTTCTTTTATCTCTCTAATGCTGTCTTAGCCTTATTTCCTAAACCTTGAACTGGAACTGTGCTGCGCAGACGATGAGTCTGCATTGGTCACTGTCACTTATTTGGTACTAGCGCACAACAACCTTGCATACCTCCACATGGGCCTAGTGCCCCGGAAACTTGATTATTTGTATTTGTCGATGCTTATATGACACACTTGTTTTCCTCTGTTGATGCTCCCGTATTTGTCCTGACCTTTGCACTAACAGCACGTATGTGCGTGCTTTCTTTCTATTTACTTGGTACTTGCCTCGGTGATTTACATGTTTTTGGTTATATTACACTGTACTGTACTGTTTATCTGGTTCAACTTTTACAATAAAATCATATTTGAAAAAAAAAAAAAAATTACATAAATTTAATTTGGGTACAGCATTGCACGACCGCGCAATTGTCCGTTAAAATAACACAGTGCCGAATCGCAAAATATAGCCTGGTCAGGAATGGGGAAAAATCTTCCGGTCTTAAAGCGGTTAAAAACACGCTCATTGAGTATTTTTTTGTCAAAGACATGTAGCTAAATATATATGACAAAAATTTCATATATTGGATATTTTTTAACTGTCAAAGTAGAAAATGTAAATTTTTTCGCAAAATTTTCGCTCTTTTTTTATTAATATCGCAAAAAATGAAAAGCGCAGAGGTAATCAAATACCACCAAAAGGAAGCTCTGTTTGTTAGAAAAAAAGGACGTAAATTTCATTTGGGTACGGCGCAATTGTCAGTTAAAGTCGCGCAGTGCCAAGTTGCAAAAAGTGGCCTGGACGTAAAGCAGGAAAATCCTCAGGTGGTAAAGTGGTTAAACTAACGCAGTGCTGAATCGCAAAAAATGGCCTGGTCATTAAGGGGGCAAATCCTTCCGGTCCAGAAATGGTTAAGGAGTCACTTTAGCTGCAGCAAACCACATATCAGCTATCAACCTAAGGTTTAGCCTGCGCTGGTGACACACATATAAAATTAAGAATAAATTATCTTTCTGGCCAATTAAGGGAATTAACGCCCAAGCTCTTGATGCTTGTACACGTGCCTAAACTCGCCAAAACGCGTTACACACTTTTACAATTTTCAGGCGTTTTTTCTGCCAAAACTCTGCTGCCAGGAGGAAAGGCTTTTAGGAGAATTTGCAAAACGTCATGGCCGCGGCACAGAATTCTGAAGGGACGGTATGAGTATGCCCGTTTCCTTCAGAGCGCATGTGCAAGTGACATCACCGGCTACAGAAACAGTGAATATCTCCTAAACAATGCACGTTTATTATAAGCTTAACTGTAGGTACAAGTATCCAAGGGGTGTTTTACTACCACTTTAAGATCTTTATAGTCTATTAATTTATTACCCTCTCCGCTGTTTACCCTATTGTGTAATTGATGACTATCTATATCAATAGAAAACAAATATTACTTGGCAAAAATTCATATCCAGAGCACCTAATAAATGTACTATTTGCCCATGGCCTTTTTTTTATATACTGTATGGGTCTGGCAAGATAGGTGGGAATTTACACATAATTAATTGTTTATCATTGGCATCATTCCAGTTTTTTTTAAATATGATTAACCACCTTTTATAAAAACATAATTATGTGATGTTATTTTAGAATTATCGTGGAAGTTCTGGTTGAAAAAAAAAAAAGGGAGCTCCCAAGCTATTTGAAGACACTTCACTGGCCTTTACAGTACGTGCATGTGACAGCTGAAATTGTAAATCTAAGGCCATTAAGGAGTTTATATACTTAGTTTTACAGATACATAAACATACAATAAGGCTAATGCATATGGATTTCAGTTAACCTACCAATATATTTTATGTGTGCTGTGGAACAAAATCCAGCAAAGACAGGGAGAATATGCATTTATCATACAGTTCCTGTTGGGAACTGCATGCCACAAGGGCACAGTGCTACTCGATAAAACACATTATTGCTCTAAGATATAGTGTTAGACAATAATGAGGAGAATTTGCACAGTTGGAATGACAATACTAAAATATCTTTTTTTTAATACACAATGAAATATACATTTTACTGTAAATACATATATGTAAGAATCTGCTCCCCTCTACTTTCTTTAAGTGACTCTGCTGCTTAAAATTCACAGACATTATTTATGTACATCACTTTCTGTGTCTGGGGTCTGGGTATAAATCTCCAGAAGGAGGAAGAGGAAAGAGACAGAGAACTAAGCCACATGGCCTTATACACACAGGGGCTTCTGCTGCTACTGCTGCTGTATTTTCATCCAGACGAGAAGCAGAGACTATTAGGCAAGTGTTTTCTAAGTTTAACTGCAGCTGCTAATAGCTTATTGAGTGTGTATCTAAACCTTTGTGACAGACTCATCTCTGTCCTATTGTTATATTAGTAGGTGATCATGTTTATTGCAATAACGTTTATATACAGATTTTATTATTTTAGTTAACATTGTCCCTTTTGGTCTGTGATTCTATAGCTAGTTTTAGCTCAGGACTCAGTAACCAGCATATGCTAGAGCCAGTTTAAGCATTCAACGACCACTTCTGGTAGTAAGAGGTCCTGTTGCATGTCGGACTAGAAACTACTAGGTAATAAATTGAAGAACAGATAGACTGGCTGAGTCTAAGTACCATGCCATTATAAATAACATGTGAGAAGCTACAATCCAGGCTAGTTGAACAATGGCTGGAGGGTCTCCTCATCGCCGCAGATCTTGTTTACAGGTCTCCAATACCAAGACAAACACTGCATCTTGATCATCCCCAGCGCCCCTGCAACTGGACTTTGCTGCAACATTCAAATGGAGGTATTGCTTTTATTAATTAAATATACCTGGGTATATGTGCACAATTCCACCAGGACTTTTGTTTGGCCCTTTGCTGATAATACTTGTTTGTACATTGAATGCATGTACTATTATTAATATTTTTATGCAATGTTTGTATTGTTTCCACACTGGTATGCATCTACAGTATATGCATATGGTTATGCTACGTTATATGTTGCTTGCAGTAATTCCTCTGCTCCCAATTACTTTAATTATGTACCCAGGTGCTGGGCTACAGCAATATGGAAATGGTGACATTGCCCTTTATTCTTCTTCCCCTCTACTGAAATACTCATGTTATGCTCCACTATCTTCCTCTGGCCAGCAGGGGGAGAGCTAAAGCCAAGCAAACTCATAGACTTCTAGGCAGAGTGCTGGAAATTCTGGGAGTTGTAGTTTAAAGCGACAGCCATATAATGGCTACACTACAATGGTTACACTACAGATCCCAATATGCACTGTGCAGTAGGAGGAGTGGAGAGAGGATTTGTATTAAACTTCCCAGGAAAGTTCTTCTACTTGGCACCAAGGAAGTTAGAAACAGAGCACCTCTGTCTTAATATTTTCTGATCACTGGAGGCTTTTGGGAAGAGACCGAGGGGGCCCACCTTCTATAATGAGGGGTCACAGCACCATCCTGGGGACAGGTGAGAGGGCTATTTGCCTATTGCTTTTATTACTAGCATGGACTGAGTCACTCAGAACAGGGCACTAAGTATACTCAATCCATACCGCACCCATACTGCACCCTATAACGCACTCTTATTCCAAACCTAGACTGCACCTATACCAATTCTATACCGCGTTATACAAAAACTTTATCACATCTGAACTACATCTTGCTCTTGTGCCGAGATTATACTTTACCTATACTGCATTTATACTGCATGCAGGTTAACTGGAGCTGTTGTTAAGAGCACCAATGCTCTTAAAGGAAACCAACGATAGCCAGCAGCAGAACATCTCAAAGGACTGCCCCTCTTGTAATAATAATGATTATGCAAGATCCTTTTTGTTCCCAGGGCCCTCCACTACTATCCTCCTTTTCATTTGGACAGTACATGCCCAGCTGGTCTAGGACTAGGATTTCTGCCATTAATGCGTTCTGGCAGTATAGTTCTAACACTTGGTAGATTAAAGTTTACTACTTATCACTGCTGCACTTGAGGTTGTCTTGCTACTGTTTATGCTCATCTGACTGCCAAATCTCATCTTATGCCTTGCCCCTACTATTAATCATATTGTATGCTAAACTGCGTTCTTATCAGGGCTTTATTTTCAGCTGGAACTTGGTGGAACTCAGTTCCACCACCTTTGGCTCAAGCCCACTGCTCTCTGCTCACCACTATCATTTGTAAACACAAAAGTCCAGCTTCTGTGCTTACAATGACAGCTTGTCTCCCAATGGCTCCCACAGATCTGATCTTCTGAACAGCTCTACCTGAGTGAAGGATGGGGACCAGGGAGATGCAGGTGCCTAGGGTGCAGTGTGGATGCTGACGCACCCACTGAGTGATCTTCCTGCAAGTGAGAGAGGCGGAGCCACCTACAGTATGCAGGGAAGAGCTAGAGCTAGCTGGGTGCTTCAGTTTAATACAGCAACAAAAGTAAAATATGTGGAAGATGATGGAGCTTTTTTTTGGGAGGGGGGGGGGGTGGTAGCAGTGGAGGGGAGTTATATGCAAAGGTCAGAGCTGAAGAGGGGTGGAAGTGAGCTGTGGATGGGGGATGCAGTGGTAAGCAACTGTGGAGGAAGGCTGAACTCTGCACTCTGTATACCGCCCCCACCTGATCTCTGTACATAAGGCACCCAGAACTCTGGGGCTCTCCCACTGTTATTTAAATTTGGTAATACCCACTATTTAATGTGGTTTGGTGGGGGGGGGGGGGGGGGGGGGTCGTGGTTGAGTTCCTGCACTTATTTTCTGAGAAAAAAAAGACCTAGTTTTATAAAGGTTTTATTTGGGTTTTACACTATGTCTGTTTCCTTTGGTTTATTTCCACATGGGTCTGGATTTCTGTGAGTGATCCTTTCTACCTACCCTGCTGGATATACACCTGGGAGACATCCGTGGTTGCAGATCGTTTCAGGAATCCTATGCCATCCTTAACCACTTGCCGACTGCCTAACGCCGATCTACGTCGGCAGTCAGCCCCTCACAGGCAAAGTGACGTAGGGCTACGTCACTAGCTTGTGAGGGTCTAGGGAGCGAGCGCGCGCCCCCGGAGGCGCGCTCCCGCTCCCGCGTGGTCACGGACCCCCCCGCGCGTGTGACCAGCGGACCCGATGTCCGCCGGTCACTCGGCGATCGGCGGGGGAGAGGGAGAATGTCAGGCAGCTTGTGTAAACAAGCTGCCTGTCATTCTCCTCGCTGTAAAGACACTGATAAAACGGATCTAGTATGTAGATCCGTTGATCAGTGTCCTTACAGCTCAAGCCACAGCCAATCACAGTAGAAAGCACGCCCCTAGGGATACACACAGCCCCTCCCTTCCAAATAAAGTTAACCCCTTCACAACCAGTGTATTTTTACAGTAACAGTGCATATGTATAGCACTGATTACTGTAGAAATGTCACTGGTAACCCCAAAAGTGTCACAAATGTCAGTCAAGGGTCCGATCTGTCCGCCCCAATGTCGCAGTACCGCAAAAAAATCGCAGATCGCCGCCATTACGCGTTAAAAAAAAACAACAAAAATGACAAAAATCTTTCCCTTTGTTAGTAAACGCGATAACTTTTGCGCAAACCAATCAAAATACGCTTTTTGCGATTTTTTTTTACCAAACATATGTAGCATAAAACAAATTGGCCGAAAATTTTAAAAAATTTTGATTTTTACTTTTTTTTTGGGGGGAATTTCATATAAAAAATGTGAAAAATATTGTTATTTTTGCAAAATTGACGCTCTTTTTTTGTTTATAGCGCGTGATCAAAAAATCGCACAGGTGATCAAATACCACCAAAAGAAAGCTCTGTTTGTGGGAAAAAAAGGACGTCAAATTTGTTTAGGTACAGCGTCGCATGACCGCGCAATTGTCCGTTAAAGTCACGCAGTGCCGAATCGCAAAATACCCCCTGGTCAGGAAGGGGGTAAAATCTTCCGGGGCTTAAGTGGTTAAAGCCTTTTTGACCCTCATGCTATATGGTATTCAGGGTCAACAGCATCTGGTGAGCACAATTTTTGGTGTTGGTGATGGGATATCAGTATCAAGATTCACCTCTCTGTTTTGGATTACTCCACGTGCACTTACCATTGTGAACTCTACATGGACTTTTTTGATTGTATTCAGTTACAGATTTTCACATTTATTGATCACATATGTCATTTTATTTGTTTGTATTGAGAACTGTTGCAGTTCCTCACTCATTAGTGCTACACTTTTATTTTATTTTCCTTGACCCATCCTAATAAGCAGCTCCTATGGTGCACTGCTACAATTAGATTACTGGTAAATTTCCCAGGAAGGGAATACCCTTTGTTCACAGAGTCCATGTCCTGGGTGGAGGCACTGCTAAAATTAATTATCAAATCCACTCTTCCACTTTGTGAAGGTTTTGGTTCTATTATTTATTTACAGGTTTAACACAATATCCTGTTTGGGGAGGGCAATTTCTCATAACCCCCCAAAAACAGGGCTTCATACAGTATACATGGATGTATACAGTATGCCCAAAGCATGCTGCATGACCACTAGTGCCTTCCTCAATCACTGCATTATACATTTAAAAATATTTGTACAAAGCCTGTTTGTTGGGTCTGCTAACAGTTATGGATTGTTGGCTTTGCTAACTGTAACTGATTAGTAAAAAAATATTGTATTTAGCACACTTGCCAGTGGCGGCCCGTCCATTGGGGGTGCAGGGGCGCCGCCCCCCTATTCATGCGTCCGGTCCCCTAATCTACATGCGGCGCGCCGGGCGCATGGATTCCAATGGGTTATTTTTTTTTTTGAAGCACGTGATTAGAGCCAGAGGCTCTAATAGGCTGCAAAAAAGGGTGGGCTCGGGGCGCAGAGCACTGCGCCCTGAGCCCACCCAGTTGTGTGACAATAGCAAATTAATATTCGCTATTGTCACACGGATCCTCCTCCTGGCCAATCAGGAAGTGGGTCCTGAGACCCGTTTCCCGACTGGCCGAAAGGAGAAGCCATGCCATTGGCCAAGGAGGAGGAGGAGGAGGAGGGAGGAGATACAGGAGACTGAGAAGAAGCCGCCGCTGCTGCCTGCCTGCCCTCCAAATGTTCAGGGTGAGTGAGCCAGCGACCGGGGGAGCACCAACCGCCACTGACACTTGCTGGCGCAATGGCCTCAGACTACTGTATGGGTTTGAATCCAGCCAATGCACAAGAAGGATCTGTAAATGGTGGAAGATGTGTTTTCTTATTTGTTGTTTCCTACAGCTGCAAATAGACTGGTTAGTCTAAAGATATATTTAAATGAGAATGATTTAGGTTTCTTTAGCAGAGTTGCGTAGTATGAAAGATTCTGTGTTATCTGACCTGTGGCATAATTTGACAAATGTGAAGGCATAACAAAAGTGAGAAGTGAGAATATCTCCATATGCATTGCCAACTTCCATATTTTAAATTTTCCAAATGTTGTTTGAGTAAAAGTATCCTTCCTGAACATACGTGATTCATTTGCAGTAGGAGTGAAATATTGCTTTATACAGTGATACAAAATCATATTTAAAAAGGAACAAAACCCATCAATTTAACAGTTTCTCAAAACAGTTACATTCAAGGCACACTGTTTAGTTCCACTTTAAAGCCTGATTTCAAGCAGCAATGAAATGTAAATAATGAATTGTACATAAATTAACTTACTCCTCAGTCTTGATTCTAAACACCTCTTCCTAGGCCATCCTGCAATGTAATGGATCAAAGTCCCAGTTTCTCCAATGAGTGAAGTTAATTTCCTGCCAGGGGGGACCACACCTCCACCAATAAGAGGTGTGCAAATTACGCAGGCACAGATATGGATGCCTAAAAAAGGAGCCCAAGAAGAAGAGAGAAGGGCCATCACGTGACCGTGGCTTCAGATAAGTAAAATGGGTATTTGGATAACTTTCTTTTTCATACCAGTGGTTCATTGGTAGATGTGGGAGGGAGGTTACTAATACCCTGGAGTTGGGCTTATAAGTGGTATTAAAGGTTCAGCTTTTTTAAAAACAAAGTTATACTTACCTGCTTTGTACAGTGGTTTTGCACAGAGCAACCCCGATCCTCTTTTTCTCAGGTCCCCCACTGCCACTCCTGGGTCTTCCACCTTGACTAGTGCCCCCAATAGCAAGCTGCTTGCTCTGGGGGCTCTAGTGTGTGCTCGCTCCCGACACCTTGCGCTATGCGTCCATTAGACACAGAGCCGCGGCTCAGCCTTGCCCCTGTTTTCTCCTCATTGGCTCACTGGCTGTAATTGACAGCCAAGGGCTCCCGATGCTGTCTCAGCCAATGAGGAGAGGGAGTCCCGGGACAGCCCAGGCTCTTGTGCACATCGCTGGATCAAGAGGGAGCTCAGGTGAGTTTTAGGGAGGGCTGTGGGGGGAGCAGCATACAGAAATGTCTTTTACCTTCATGCATAAAATGCCTTTACAACTACTTGAAATCTGTGATGGTTGAATAAAGAAAAATAAAAGCACAATGTTTAAAGACTTTGGCAACTATGTATACTCTTTACGCACATGGGAACTATTTAGCTCCACTAAGAATGCAGCAAAACAAGTCATCTGAACCCCAGCTATGTCAATTGCTGACCTATAGATTCCTTTTTAATTAGTGGAAATAATATAAAAAGAAACAAATGTTTGACATAGGCTGATCATTACACAATACTACATGCTGTGCATGTTTTACTTGGAAGTAAACATACAATTCCCATTACCTTCCATTACCCCATGATGTCCTAACCACACACAAACATACAAATCATACCTTAGATTCAGACACACTGCTTGGACTGCACATGAACAAGCAGTATCTACAGGACTCAGCTACTAGCATATTTGCACTATGCATGCTCTTCTGGCCAAACCCTTAGACTCGTGCATGTGCTGTCTTCTGCCATTAAAAACAATGGCCATCCTAGGCGCATGCACAGTGTACAGTTATATGACAGAACATAGCACACATACAAATTTGAAACTATAGGCCACAAAGTATATGTCAGGATATGAGCACCAGATTTCAAAACGACTTTAATTGTACTGCGCCCAGTGACATAGCATATAACAAATACGTACAAACTTTAAAAGGGGTGCTGATTGTTACTTTAAACAATCCACTAGCAGCCTTTAATACTACATAAAAAGTACTACTTGAAAATGTACACACTATTTGCAAATAGCGTGTAAAAGCTTGTTGTACACACAGGTTTTCTACATACCTTAAAGCGTAAAAAAAACATTCCCCTCTGGGTGATCTCTGTACATTGCAGGGATTTTAACAAACCTTGTTGGAGATTCCTACCTTTTGTTATTCTGAAGAAATAATTGTTCCTCTGTGCCTCTGTCCTGAGTGGGTCTAATGGGAGTGGTTTCATAATTATCAGCTGTGGCAGCTGCAGGGCTCTAATTAGGAAAGCTGCTGGGTCTGCATCCATTTAGCCGTGTTCCTATTGTGAGTATCTGACCAAAAATGACATTTGTGTTGCAGGGGATGCCAGAAATCTTAGTGCAGACTTCTGGGAAAATTGGTGAGCCAATCACACAAGCAGGAAATTATGTTTCTGGAGTGTGGTCAGTACACATTCTGTGTACAGAACAGCTCCAGGTAGCCATATTGAATTGCATTTTCAGAAAATTGCAACAGCTGCAGATTAAAAAGGAAAGGTCATTTTAATCAACATTCAATTACAATATGATTTGTGTAGCAATTGTATACGCTATACTGTTTTTTCTTTATTTGCTATTTTTTTCCCACGAAAGTGGAGTTACCCTTAAAACACAGAAAAATTTAGAGAAAAAAGATGGTGTTTTGAGGGCCCAAATGAGATGATCAAACTATAATGCAACACAGCAAGTTAATTAAAAACACATATTTATTAATGAGTTTCTATTCACGTAAAAGGCATGTGCAAACATGCTCTAAAGACGTACATACATATAGCATGTAACATAACATAAAGTTAAGAACACAAATAGGGTAACCAAGTGGTGGGTCTCAACAAGAGAAGATGGAAGTGGTCCCTGTGCAGCCAACACGTTTCGCTTGGTTTTGCTTCTTCAGGGCTTAAGAGACCAAAGAACCAGCTAGTGTTCTATAGAACATGTAAGAAAATAATACAATGAATATACATTATATAAATCTCATGTAACAAAACATATCGTATGTTGCTATATAGTATATAAAACAGATCACAATAGTGGTAAATAAGTGTAATAGGATACTGACCCACTAAATGCAGGACCATAGGACGAACAGAAGTTCCATCGGTGGGCTCAAGTAATATAGCAGATACGGGTAGTATATTGATTAGCAGTGATGGTACAAAAGTATATGCGTATCTTTATAAAGTATATATATGCATAAAGCGTTGGGGTGCCCGTGCGTCCATATATGATGCACACGCTGTATCAATGTACACGTATAATGCCCCAATATACTATTAGTACCCTTAACCACTTGCCGACCGCCGCACGACTATTTACTGCGGCGGTCAGCCCCTCACAGGCAAAGCGACGTAGGTCTACGTCGCTAGCCTGTGAGGCTCTAGGGAGCAAGCGCGCGCCGCCGGAGGCGCGCTCCCGCTCAGTCACGGACCCCCCCGCACGTGTGCCGCCGGGCACTCGCAATCGTCCGTTACACCAGGAGAAAGGCAGGCGGCTAATGTAAACAAAGCCGCCTGTCATTCTTCCCTGTGTAAGAATGGAGATCATACGGTTCTGCTATGTAGGACTGTTGATCTCTGTTCTTACACCACTAGCCACATCCAATCACAGTTAGAAGCATGTCCCTAGGGACACACTTAACCCCTCCCTCTCAAAAAAAGTTAACCCCTTCACTGCCAGTGTCATTTTTACAGTAACAGTGCATATGTATAGCACTGATTACTGTAGTTATGTCACTGGTAACCCCAAAAGTGTCAAAAATCTCAGTCAAGAGTCCGATCTGTCCGCCGCAATGTCGCAGTCCCGCAAAAAAAAATCGCAGATTGCCGCCATTACTCGTTAAAAAAAAAAACAACAAGAATGCCAAAAATCTTTCCCGTAGTTAGCAAATGCAATGACTTTTGCGCAAACCAATTTAAAATACGCTTTTTGCGATTTTTTTTTACCAAACATATGTAGCATAAAACAAATTGGCCTAAAATGTTAAAAAATTTTGATTTTTACATTTTTTTGGGGGGAATTTCATATAAAAAAAATGTGAAAAATATTGTTATTTTTGCAAAATTGTCGCTCTTTTTTTGTTTATAGCGCATGATCAAAAATCACACAGGTGATCAAATACCACCAAAAGAAAGCTCTGTTTATGGGAAAAAAAGGACGTCAAATTCGTTTTGGTACAGCGCCGCACGACCGCGCAATTGTCCGTTAAAGTCACGCAGTGCCGAATCGCAAAAAAGGGCCTTGTTCAGGAAGGGGGTAAAATCTTCCGGGGCTTAATTGGTTAAAACACAAGGTGCATTTGGAAGATCTGGTGCTAGGAATGGCACATGTCATTAAATCAATCAATGATATGTTTATACAGTATATGTATATGTGATCGGGGGGATTTATGGACTTATGTAGGTGGAAAGGGAATCCATTACTATCCAGAATTAGTGACCAAACCATGCATGTGTGTGGTTCAACTGAACCACTAAAATGATGTCAGCTAAACCTGGCATTTCATTGAAGTGGAATTGTAAAAAGGCAAGCTTTTAATAAAAATTTATTTTCTATAATAAAGTACCTGCGTGTTTGCATGTGCATCTGAGTGTACAATTTCAGTATCTGCTTAGTCAGGGATCTTCAAACTACGGCCCTCCAGCTGTTGCAGAACTACAAGTCCCATGAGGCATTGTAAAACTCTGACATTCACAGTAGTGATGTCGCGAACCTAAAATTCGCGGTTCGCGAACGGCGAACGCGAACATCGGCAAATGTTCGCGAACCGGCGAACCGGGCGAACCGCCATAGACTTCAATAGGCAGGCGAATTTTAAAACACACAGGGACTCTTTCTGGCCACAATAGTGATGGAAAAGTTGTTTCAAGGGGACTAACACCTGGACTGTGGCATGCCGGAGAGGGATCACGCAAAAAAAAGTTCTTAAAAATTATAATTTTTTGATAGAGAGCCAATTATTGGAAAAATTAAAAAAAAATAAAAATAAAAAATTTCTTTGGATTTAGCATCTGGGGGGTCTAAAAAGTGTACCTGTGAAGTTTCAGCTCTGTAGCATGTCCAGAACCCCTAAAAAACAGCATTTTTCTTATATTTTCAGGAATATGGCTTCTCTGCGGCTGGCTTTTACTCTTGCAGGCATTTAGCGGGCATTTTTTTAGGCAGGCATGTCATTTTTTGTATTTAGTGTCTGGGGGGTCTAAAAAGTGTACCTGTCAATTTTCAGCTCTGTAGCATGTCCAGAACCCCTAACAAACAGCATTTTTCTTATATTTTCAGGAATATGGCTTCTCTGCGGCTGGCTTTTTCTCTTGCAGGCATTTAGCGGGCATTTTTTTAGGCAGGCATGTCATTTTTTGTATTTAGTGTCTGGGGGGTCACAAAAGTGTACCTGTCAAGTTTCAGATCTGTAGCATGTCCAGAACCCCTAAAAAACAGCATTTTTCTTATATTTTCAGGAATACGGCTTCTCTGCGGCTGGCTTTTTCTCTTGCAGGCATTTATCGGGCATTTTTTTAGGCAGGCATGTCATTTTTTGTATTTAGTGTCTGGGGGGTCACAAAAGTGTACCTGTCAAGTTTCAGATCTGTAGCATGTCCAGAACCCCTAAAAAACAGCATTTTTCTTATATTTTCAGGAATACGGCTTCTCTGCGGCTGTCTTTTTCTCTTGCAGGCATTTATCGGGCATTTTTTTTAGGCAGGCATGTCATTTTTTGTATTTAGTGTCTGGGGGGTCACAAAAGTGTACCTGTCAAGTTTCAGATCTGTAGCATGTCCAGAACCCCTAAAAAACAGCATTTTTCTTATATTTTCAGGAATACGGCTTCTCTGCGGCTGTCTTTTTCTCTTGCAGGCATTTATCGGGCATTTTTTTAGGCAGGCATGTCATTTTTTGTATTTAGTGTCTGGGGGGTCACAAAAGTGTACCTGTCAAGTTTCAGCTCTGTAGCATGTCCAGAACCCCTAAAAAACAGCATTTTTCTTATATTTTCAGGAATACGGCTTCTCTGCGGCTGTCTTTTTCTCTTGCAGGCATTTATCGGGCATTTTTTTAGGCAGGCATGTCATTTTTTGTATTTAGTGTCTGGGGGGTCACAAAAGTGTACCTGTCAAGTTTCAGATCTGTAGCATGTCCAGAACCCCTAAAAAACAGCATTTTTCTTATATTTTCAGGAATACGGCTTCTCTGCGGCTGTCTTTTTCTCTTGCAGGCATTTATCGGGCATTTTTTTAGGCAGGCATGTCATTTTTTGTATTTAGTGTCTGGGGGGTCACAAAAGTGTACCTGTCAAGTTTCAGCTCTGTAGCATGTCCAGAACCCCTAAAAAACAGCATTTTTCTTATATTTTCAGGAATACGGCTTCTCTGCGGCTGTCTTTTTCTCTTGCAGGCATTTATCGGGCATTTTTTTAGGCAGGCATGTCATTTTTTGTATTTAGTGTCTGGGGGGTCACAAAAGTGTACCTGTCAAGTTTCAGATCTGTAGCATGTCCAGAACCCCTAAAAAACAGCATTTTTCTTATATTTTCAGGAATACGGCTTCTCTGCGGCTGTCTTTTTCTCTTGCAGGCATTTATCGGGCATTTTTTTAGGCAGGCATGTCATTTTTTGTATTTAGTGTCTGGGGGGTCACAAAAGTGTACCTGTCAAGTTTCAGATCTGTAGCATGTCCAGAACCCCTAAAAAACAGCATTTTTCTTATATTTTCAGGAATACGGCTTCTCTGCGGCTGTCTTTTTCTCTTGCAGGCATTTATCGGGCATTTTTTTAGGCAGGCATGTCATTTTTTGTATTTAGTGTCTGGGGGGTCACAAAAGTGTACCTGTCAAGTTTCAGCTCTGTAGCATGTCCAGAACCCCTAAAAAACAGCATTTTTCTTATATTTTCAGGAATACGGCTTCTCTGCGGCTGTCTTTTGCTCTTGCAGGCATTTATCGGGCATTTTTTTAGGCAGGCATGTCATTTTTTGTATTTAGTGTCTGGGGGGTCACAAAAGTGTACCTGTCAAGTTTCAGATCTGTAGCATGTCCAGAACCCCTAAAAAACAGCATTTTTCTTATATTTTCAGGAATACGGCTTCTCTGCGGCTGTCTTTTTCTCTTGCAGGCATTTATCGGGCATTTTTTTAGGCAGGCATGTCATTTTTTGTATTTAGTGTCTGGGGGGTCACAAAAGTGTACCTGTCAAGTTTCAGATCTGTAGCATGTCCAGAACCCCTAAAAAACAGCATTTTTCTTATATTTTCAGGAATACGGCTTCTCTGCGGCTGTCTTTTTCTCTTGCAGGCATTTATCGGGCATTTTTTTAGGCAGGCATGTCATTTTTTGTATTTAGTGTCTGGGGGGTCACAAAAGTGTACCTGTCAAGTTTCAGATCTGTAGCATGTCCAGAACCCCTAAAAAACAGCATTTTTCTTATGATTTTTAGTAGAAAACTAATGCAGTGTCTTTCCAGCTGTCTTTTTTTCTTTCTGGCAAGCTGAAATATGATATGCCAAGGCAAACATGCCTATCAGTTGAGCTATGACACAGACAACACTGCACACATGGGGAAATATGTAAAACAAAAAACAGGAAAAGGAAATTAGGTGACGGTAACAAAACATGATATTGTGATTGGCCAAATAAAAAGTCACCTCGCGATGAGGTCGCGCCAAAGTCGCGCTAAGTCGCGCCAAAGTCGCACTGGAAGCGACGCTACTTTAGTGGTAGCGGCAGTGTAAACCAGCACTAAAACATCCAGTGTGTGAATACGATCAGGTATGATGTTTTATCGGTCAAGTAGTGTAAGGGTTACGCCCGTTGCCCGCTTCACAGTGACAGACCAAACTCTGACAGACCAAACTCCCCGTTTAACAGTCAGTCAGTCCATTTGCACAACCGCAAACTCCCAATTTGCACAAGGTTGGATACCAAGCTAGCCATGTCCCGTTCCTTGTCCTCACTGACATCATTGAAGGTCTCTTCCTCCACCCAGCCACATACAACACCAAGGGTCCCCGAAAGGTGAGAACAAGCCCCCTGGGACGCCTGCTGTGGCTGGTATTCCACCTCCTCAAAGCCACCTTCCTCCTCTGACTTCTCTTCTTCAGACTCCTCTCTCTGCGTTGCCACAGGTCCAGCAATTGACAACGACAAGGCTGCTTCTGGTGGTGATGAGGACCACAACTCTTCCTCTTCATGCTCATCTACAGCCTGATCCAGTACTCTTCGCAGGGCACGCTCCAGAAAAAACGCATATGGGATGAGGTCGATGATGTTGCCTTGGGTTCGACTGACCACCAGGGTTGTCATCTCCGCAAAAGGACGCATGAGCCTACAGCCATTGTTCATGAGCATTCAGTAACGCGGCCAAAAAATACCCAGCTCCGCAGAAAGAATGAAAGAAAATGAATGTTTTTTTTTATGAAAAATTATCCTGCGGATCGCTTTTGGTCTGTACACAATGAAGCAACGACCTTATCATCTGGGGTGTGCCAACACAATCCTAGAGGTGATCGCTTCATTGTGATACGCAAGCCCCTTCACCACGACAAGGTAACGATCACGAAGGGGAATTGACACATGTATGTGCCTTTTTTTTTGTTTTTTGTTTTTTTGCAGCCACAGTGTAGCACCAGAGGCCAGAAAAATTAGGCATGTACACATGCATGAAAAAGTAGGTATTGTTGCAGCCGCTGCTGTAGCAGCGGCCTGAAAAATTGAGGTTTTAAGGCAGAAAGTGCACTAAAACATTGCTGCTTGAACCGTAGTTGGTGGCGGAGACGTCACGTAAGTCATCCGGCATGCAGAGAATGATTATATACAGCAGCGTGTGGACCATTTTTAGGCCAAGGCATCTCAGTCATCACCAGGCCTTTTTTAGTCAAATGCATCCCCCACTGTCAGTCCCTTCGGGATCCATGCCTCATTCATCTTAATAAACGTGAGGTAATCAAGACTTTTTTGACCTAGGCGACTTCTCTTCTCAGTGACAATACCTCCTGCTGCGCTGAAGGTCCTTTCTGACAGCACACTTGAAGCGGGGCAGGCCAGAAGTTCAATGGCAAACTGGGATAGCTCAGGCCACAGGTCAAGCCTGCACACCCAGTAGTCAAGGGGTTCATCGCTCCTCAGAGTGTCGATATCTGCAGTTAAGGCAAGGTAGTCTGCTACCTGTCGGTCGAGTCGTTCTCTGAGGGTGGACCCCGAAGGGCTGTGGCGATGCATAGGACTAAAAAAGCTCCGCATGTCCTCCATCAACAAGACGTCTGTAAAGCGTCCTGTCCTTGCCGGCGTGGTTGTGGTGGTAGGAGGAGGATTACTTTCACCTCTTCCCCTGTTGGATTCCCGTTGTGCTGTGACATCACCCTTATACGCTGTGTAGAGCATAGTTTTTAACTTATTTTGTAGCTGCTGCATCCTTTGCGACTGCCGGTAATTGGGTAACATGTCACAGACTTTCTGCTTATACCGGGGGTCTAGTAGCGTGGCCACCCAGTACAGGTCGTTCTCCTTCAGCCTTTTTATACGAGGGTCTCTCAACAGGCATGACAGCATGAAAGACCCCATTTGGACAAGGTTGGATGCCGAGCTACTCATGTCCAATTCCTCGTCCTCACTGATGTCATTGAAGGTGTGTTCTTCCCCCCAGCCACGTACAACACCACGGGTACCAGATAGGTGACAACGAGCACCCTGGGATGCCTGCTGTGGTTGGTGTTCCTCCTCCTCAAAGCCACATTCCTCCTCTGACTCCTCTTCCTCACACTCCTCTTCCAGTGTTGCCGCAGGTCCAGCAATCGATGGTAAGGCTGTTTCTGGTGGTGGTGATGGTGACCACAACTCTTCCTCTTCCTCTTCACGCTCATCTACGGCCTGATCCAGCACTCTTCGCAGGGCACGCTCCAGGAAAAAAACATATGGGATGATGTCGCTGATGGTGCCTTCAGTGCGACTCACTAGGTTTGTCACCTCCTCAAAAGGACGCATGAGCCTACAGGCATTGCGCATGAGCGTCCAGTAGCGTGGCAAAAAAATACCCAGCTCCGCAGAGGCTGTCCTAGCACCCCGGTCATACAAATACTCGTTGACCGCTTTTTCTTGTTGGAGCAGGCGGTCGAACATTAGCAGTGTTGAATTCCAACGTGTCGGGCTGTCGCAAATCAAGCGCCTCACTGGCATGTTGTTTCGCCGCTGAATATCTGCAAAGTGCGCCATGGCCGTGTAGGAACGCCTGAAATGGCCACACACCTTCCTGGCCTGCTTGAGGACGTCCTGTAAGCCTGGGTACTTCTGCACAAAACGTTGCACAATCAGATTCAACACATGTGCCATGCACGGCACATGTGTCAACTTGCCCAAATTCAATGCCGCCAACAAATTGCTCCCGTTGTCACACACCACTTTGCCGATCTCCAGTTGGTGCGGGGTCAGCCACTGATCCACCTGTGCATTCAGGGCGGACAGTAGTGCTGGTCCGGTGTGACTCTCTGCTTTCAGGCAAGTCAACCCCAAGACAGCGTGACACTGTCGTATCCGGCATGTGGAATAGCCCCTGGGGAGCTGGGGGGGTGCAGTTGGTGTGGAGCAAGACGCAACAGCAGAAGAGGACTCAGCCGAGGAGGTTAGCAAAGAGGATGGAGTAGGAGGAGTAGAGGAGGTGGCAGCAGGCCTGCCTGCAAGTCGTGGCGGTGTCACCAACTCCTCTGCAGCAGAGCCACGCATTCCATGCTTGGCAGCCGCCAGCAGGTTTACCCAATGCGCAGTGTACGTTATATACCTGCCCTGACCGTGCTTTGCAGACCAGCTATCAGTGGTCAGATGGACCCTTGCCCCAACACTGTGTGCCAGACGTGACATGATTTCTTTTTCCACAATAGAGTACAGGTTGGGGATTGCCTTTTGTGAAAAATAATTTCGGCCGGGTACCTTCCACTGCGGTGTCCCAATAGCGACAAATTTTTTGAAGGCCTCAGACTCCACCAGCTTGTATGGTAAAAGCTGGCGGGCTAAGAGTTCCGACAAGCCAGCTGTCAGACGCCGGGCAAGGGGGTGACTCTGCGAGATTGGCTTTTTGCGCTCAAACATTTCCTTCACAGACACCTGACTGTGGGCAGGTGACGAGCAGGAACTGCTGAAGGTGAGAGGCGGAGGGGCGGGTTGTTGATAGGGGGCATGGAGGACAGCAGTGGTTGACGTGGCTGAAGATGCTGGACCAGGAGGAGGATGGTGGCTTTCAGTTTGTGTGCTGCTTTTGCTCATGTGTTGATCCCATAGGCGTTTGTGATGTGAGATCATGTGCCTTCGCAAAGCAGTTGTACCTAGGTGGGTGTTGGACTTCCCACGACTCAGTTTCTTTTGGCACAGGTTACAAATGGCATCGCTGATATCAGAGGCAGACACACAAAAAAAATGCCACACTGCTGAGCTTTGCAAGGACGGCATTCTGGTGGTGGCAACAGCTTGCGTTGATTGGCGTGCTGTCTGGCTGACCCCGGGTGCCGAATCTACATGCTGTCTGACTGCGCCACTAGCTCCTTGCGATGACCTCCTCCCCCTGCTTCCAACTCGTCTCCTCCTCCTCTCTGTCTCCCCATCTGAACTTTCCCCCTCTTCTTCTGCTCTTCGAGCAGGCACCCAGGTGACATCCACAGACACATCGTCATCATCAGCCGCTTCACTTGACAACTCAGCAAAGGCAGCAGCAGCAGGTACAACATCATCATCATCACAATGTACGTCCATGTGTATAATGCTGCCTGACTGAGACATATCCCCGTTATCTACATCCTCTGGCACTAATAGTTGCGCATCACTTATTTCTTCAAACTGATGTGAAAATAACTCCTCTGACGGATCAAGTGAAGCGGCTGTGGTGCTAGTGTTGGTGGTGGTGCCGGCGGGCTGGCGAGTGGTAAATTGAGAGGTGCCCGAAGCTGAGCTGGAGGAGGATGGTGCATTAAGGTTCCGAGCGGAAGCTGTAGACGATTGGGTGTCCTGTGTAAGCCAGTCAACTATGGCCTCAGAATTTTTTGAGTTCAGGGGCTGTGGTGGCCTCTGAACACTGGGCATTATTCTAGAGCCTAAGGAAATCACAGCACCACGACCACGACGGCCCTTGCGGGGTGGCCTGCCTCTGCCTGTCATTTTTATTTTAATGTGTTGTTACTGTTGTACTATGAGTGCAAGCTGCTGTGCCACCTTATATATCAGTGGTGGGTGGGCAGTGGCACAGTACACTCTCTGTGGACCTGACAGCAGTCACTGGCACCCAGGCAACTGCAATTTAAAAAATATATATTTTTTTTTTTACTTTGCAAGCTGCTGTGCCACCTTATATATCAGTGGTGGGTGGGCAGTGGCACAGTACACTCTCTGTGGACCTGACAGCAGTCACTGGCACCCAGACAACTGCAATTTAAAAAATATATATATATTTTTTTACTTTGCAAGCTGCTGTGCCACCTTATATATCAGTGGTGGGTGGGCAGTGGCACAGTACACTCTCTGTGGACCTGACAGCAGTCACTGGCACCCAGGCAACTGCAATTTAAAAAAATATATATATATTTTTTACTTTGCAAGCTGCTGTGCCACCTTATATATCAGTGGTGGGTGGGTGGGCAGTGGCACAGTACACTCTCTGTGGACCTGACAGCAGTCACTGGCACCCAGGCAACTGCAATTTAAAAAAATATATATATTTTTTTTACTTTGCAAGCTGCTGTGCCACCTTATATATCAGTGGTGGGTGGGCAGTGGCACAGTACACTCTCTGTGGACCTGACAGCAGTCACTGGCACCCAGGCAACTGCAATTTAAAAAAATATATATATTTTTTTTACTTTGCAAGCTGCTGTGCCACCTTATATATCAGTGGTGGGTGGGCACACAGTGGCACTGCAGTGGGCACAGTACACTCTGTGGACCTGACAGTCACTGGCAGCCCAGGCAACTGCAATAATAAAAAATATTTTTTTTTTCAATTTATTGCAACAAGATGCTGTGCCAACGTATATATATCAGTGGTGGGCAGTGCACTGCAGTGGGTACAGTGCACTCTGTGGACCTGACACAGCACTCACTGCAATTATGACAGAGAAAAAAAAAATATTTTTTAAAATGCCAGGTACTGTGCCTGTGCCACCCGAAATGAGTGTGGTGTGCACACAGTACAGTCTGTGGTAGGTCTGTGGCCTCTCACACACAGCGGGCAGGCAACTGCAGTGTACAATAGATATATATATATATATATATATATATAAAGAAAAAAATCTATTACCTTACCAGCCCTTGAAAGGGCTTTTGGGGACACTATATATATATATATATATATGTATATATATAAAAATAAAAAAATCCTCAATTACCAGCCCTTAAAAGGGCTTTTGGGGACACTAGATAGATATAGATATATATATATATGAAGAAACAACTCAATTACCAGCCCTTAAAAGGGCTTTTGGGGACGCTAGGTATATATATATATATATATATAAAAAAAAAAAAAAAACACAAATACCAGCCCTTAGAAGGGCTTTTTGGGGTGCTGATATTACAGCAGTAGTGGACCAAGAACACTGCAAGACCAGGAACACTGACTAACTGTCCCTAGCTTAACAGCAGCAGCAGCAGCAGCAGCTCTCTCCCTATTCTCACTACACACACTGCTTCAGAATGATCTAAGATGGATGCTGCCCTTGCTTATTTATAGGAGGTGGGAGGGTGTGGGAGGGAGGTACGCTGATTGGCTGGAAATGTGTCTGCTGACTGTAAAGTTCAGGGTCAAAGTTTGCCTCAATGATGTCTTATGGGGGGCGGACCGAACATCGCATATGTTCGCCGGCAGCGGCGAACGCGAACATGCTAAGTTCGCCGGGAACTGTTCGCCGGCGAACAGTTCTATACATCTCTAATTCACAGACATGACTAGGCATGAAGGGAATTGTAGTTCCTGAACAGCTGGAGGGCCATAGTAAGAAAAGACCCCTGGCTGAGATGAATGAACTCCCAAGCATGCACAGGAATGACCTCGGCTGGGCCAATCAAAATAGCTGAGGATCGGAAACTGGAAGAAGACCTGTGGAAAATGTTAGCAGCTAGCGAGGGAGCTTCTGGGCACCACATCCTTAGAGTGGAGGTGAGTATAGTTTCCATTTAAAGTGGTATTACACACCATATTTTGATTTTTACCTACAGGTAGGCTTATAATAAGCTTACCTGCAGGTAAAATGAATATTTCCTAAATGTGCACTGTTTAGGAGATATTCTAGCGAGCAGCAGCTAGTGATGTCAACAGCGCATACCCCTGCCATTCCTTCAGAGCTGTGTGCTGTGGCCATTCAAGTGGCCGCAGCCCACGAGTTTGAAAGGAAGATTAGGTGAAGATGGAAGCCTCTGCAGTGGTGACAGCGCCCTGCTGGAGGGCTTCGTTTCAAGATAAGTCTTTCATAATGTGCTAGTATGTGGTGCATACTAGCACATTATGATATTGCCTTGCAGGGTGAAACTTTTTTTTTTTTTATATTTAAAGTTTACTACTGCTTTAATAAAGTTGTCAATTTCAAATTTTAAAGTTTCATTCTGTTCAAGAACAACCTCCATAGTCACACAAAATAGTTATCATTTCTGGAGCCAGAAAACCCTGAACCAGTTCGGCTCCAGAGCAATTTATTTTTCGCATGCATGTAAAAATCTTCATTTTTGGCAATGAAATTACTTAAACCTCCAGAACAATATATATTTTCTGAAAGCAGGGGCCCCGTAGAATAGAAAGGTGATAGTGGCAAATTTTTACGTCACATATTATTTGCGTTATTAAATGCAAATTTTCAGGAAAAAATATAAATAAATTAATGTTAGTGCAATCCCAATATAATACCCATTTTTTTTTGGTGAAAATATAAAAGATGAGGTTGTGTCAAGTAATTAGATACCAAGCATGCCATGTCTTAAAATTACATGAACCTGTTATATCGCAAAGAAGTACCGTGCCCAAAAATCACAATAGGTGATGCTTTTAAAACGATTACAGCTCAACAGTTTAGAGTTACCTAGAGCTCTTGTGCTACAATTATTACTTTTACTCTGATGTTCATGGCAATATGTCATGAGCACCCTGGGCCTGCATTTATGTTTGCTCATGTGCGCGGAGCAATTGGGTCATAGCAATTTTGAAAAAAACATTTTTTAATACATTTTATTATCATTTTATTTTTTTAAAACTTTTTTCTCTTTTTTTAAATTTTTTTTTACTTGATTGATATCACAATGGCTTAATAAACCCCCATGTGATTGCATTGGACAGGTGACAGGTACTATTTAGGAATTCTGGATGGACCCTCTGCACACTGCTACACCCTTTCCAGCAAACTATGCAATGAAAAACAGGGATATTTAGTTCACATATATTGCAATCAGGGGCGGACAGAGCGTTCGGGCACTTTGGACGTGGTCTGAGGGCCCGGCCGGGAAGGGGGGGCCTGGCCGGCAAGGGGGCCTGCTGCCCAGTACATAATTAACTCACCCGGCAATACGTAGTGGGAGGAGGGGAGGGGCCCGGCGGCCAGGGCTGTTTCGGTGTGAGGAAGGGAGCTGGGGAGGGGCCCGATGGCTGTCGCTGCTTCAGTGAGAGGAGGGGCCCAGGCTAGCGCTGGATTTCCATGGTGTCCTGTGTGCGGGGGTGTGTCGGCGTCGCATACTGATGTGACGTCGACGTGCCCCGCCTCGACAGGCCGTGAAACGGTCGGTAACCTCACTGGAGACAAGTTCCTGGATGCCTGCGATTGTGAAGGAGTGCCCCCTTCGTCTTCTTCAATCCCTGCTTCATCCCTCGATCCCTGGCGGTTTCTGTTTGATGTGAGTAGTTCTTGTAACATATGGCCTCTAAGTAGAATCCAGCTCCACTCAATGGTTTGTCCTGTGAGGAATGAGGACTTCCTGGCCGGGCCCTTAGACCATGTCTGAAGTGCCTGACCGCTCAGTGATCCCCTGGCCTCAGGCCCACAGCCTGCCAGCCAGCCAGTAAGCCTGCCGGTGCCAGCCACAGGCCCACAGCCAGCAAGCCGTAGGCCCACAGCCAGCAAGCCACAGCCTGCCAGCCAGTTAGCAAGCCACAGCCTGCCAGCCACAGCCTGCCAGCCAGCCAGCCAGCAAGCCTGCCAGTGCCAGGCACAGGCCCACAGCCAGCAAGCCACAGCCTGCCAGCCAGCCAGCGAGCCACAGCCTGCCAGCCAGCCAACAAGCAGTCCAGATCAAGGCATGGATTTGCCTTGCTTTCACATTGCTCTCCCATCCTTAGCCAGTGGTTGGGGTCCCAGGTTACTGGTAAGAGTGGGAGATCCCAGGAACCACGGGGAGAGGGGAGCTGCCAGAGGGATGAAAACCAAATCTGATTCTTCCCTGTCTTCTTCTTTTGCACATGCTTTTGCATGTCTCAGAAATGGAATAGTTCAGCATCAATTGTGAACACTCAACTCAGGTCCCTTTAATGTTAATTTTTACCATGCATCTAATCAGTGGAATCTGGCAGATAGGGAACACTGGATGTGTACCTGATCCTGTTGGGTTCAGGATAGAATTCATTAGTAAATACACACCCCCCCCTATTAAGCGATATTATCAGATTGGGCTTATTTACAGAACATGAAACAATACAATATATGCTTTGTGTAATTGTAAAAAAAAAAAAACTGGCATTCATTTGAAATGGTTCATTTTTCTTTCTATTCATGTGCAATAATTTGTCATAGCTGTAGGAAACAGTATTTTTATAGTCCTTTACAAAATCAACATATAGGTAATAAATAACCAAGGGTAAGTAACTTTTTTGATGTGTGTAAATTCCATACACTCTAACTGTAGGGTTTGTCTAACTTTAGGTCTTGTTGTCTCTTCACCCTAATGCCATGTTTTTTTTTTAAAGTATGGGTTACAGAGCTGATTGCTGGTGGTTGTCACCTGATCTTGTTGCCACCAGCAATGTTTGCATGTTGGAGCAAGAGCTGGAGTGACACTATACATGATTAGCAGCAGCATGCACAGTGTCTGGTAGAACTACTGTAAAGAAGGAAGACAGGGTGGGGAGTGGTGTAATAAGTGCAGGGGGTGCCAAGGTGATCATTGAAGAAGGAGTGCAGACTTGATCAGTGATGGGGGAAGGGCTGCAGAGGGGATCAGTGGTGTAAGAGTGTTGGAGAGGGTGATGAGGTTAGCGGTAGTGGAATAGGGTGCATTAGTGGAAAAGGTGTGCAGGGGTGCAGAGGTGACCAAGGGTGGAAAAGGGTCGCAGAGGTAAGTGGTGGATGAGGGATACAAATATGAGTGTAGGATGAGGGGAGCAATGGACAAGGGGTTGTAAGATGTGTTGCTATGAATATTTTTTAGGGTGTTTTTATAGCATAGATATGTGAATTCTTGGATTTTTTTTTAAAAGCTAAGCCTCCCCTATTGATATGCTAACAAATCTGTTCAGTTTGTTTGTGAAGCTACTTACAGAATATGATGTAACAGGAAATGGGGGAGGGGATTAGGATTTTTGAACAGGCCATGTGGTCAGAGAAAAAGCAATAGATGTTTTTGTGCTGGGCTCTGAGCGAGCAAGCCATGAGAACATTCCATTACCAGGAAAACCCAAGTTAAGTAGCTGATTAGAATACTTATTGCATACATATTGTACATGCCTATTTGTTAGAAAGGATAATTGGCTTGTGCATGTTGTATGCATATCTTGTAATACTTTGCATGCTTTGAAGTGTTTCCTGCATTTGTATGTGCAACCTTTCTGTTTTAGTAAAGTGCATTAATACATTACTTAGAAGAACCTTAATAGAGTCAAGCAAAACATAAGGGGAATGCTGGACAAAAGATACAGAGGAACGTGGTGGACGAGATGTTCAGCAATACAGAGGTAAGCAGTGGACAAGATGTGCAGGGGGTGCAGAGGTGAGCATTGACTAAATCTGCAAGCATGCAGAGTTGAAGGGTAAATCAGGTGTGCAAAGGTGCATTGGTATTATGGTTTTTGAGGGTGGTCAATGCTGCAAACAAAGGAAAGAATTCAGCACAGTGGCTAAGTGGTTAGCACTTCCGCCTAAGAGCACTAGGGTCATCAGTTTAAATCCCAACCACGGCACTACCTGCACAGAGTTTGCATGTTCTCCCTGTGTTTGTGTGGGTTTCCTTCGGGTACTCCAGTTTTCTCCCACACTTTAAAAACATGCTGGTAGGTTAATTGGCCTTAGTATGTGTATGTATGAATGTAAGATAAGGATCTTAGATTGTAAGCTCCTTGAGGGCAGGGACTGATCTTAACGTACAATATTTATGTAAAGTCCTGTGTAAAATTGATGGTGCTGTACAAATACCTGTAAAAAATAAATAAAATAATGATAAATATATGAAGCAGATCTAAAAAATTAAACTCAGTATTGTGAAAAAACAAAAACGAATCAATGTAATGCCATCAAAATTATTAGGTGAAAAAGTGTATAAAGAAATCTCACCAAATAATTAAATATAGTGTCCGTAAGAGCCCATACACAAGGGCTAAGGCTAAAAATTTAAATTTATGTGAAACAAGAAAGTCCAAAGGAAACAAATCGTCCACGATTCATTTGCTCCACCAGTGTCTCACAATCACAATTCATAGTGCTTCCACAACCAGGTGACACCAAGTATTAACCACTTGCTGACCGCTTACGTTGAGGGTACTGCGGCAAAGTGGTTAGTTATCGTCCAGCGATGTAGACCTACGTCGCTGGACAATGCCCCCTCTCGGCGGCGCGCGCGGGCCGCCGGAGGCTCGCTCCCGCTGTATCCAGACACAGCGGGAGTCGGACCAGGGGAGGAGAGGCGGTGATCACCGCCGCTCTTCCTCGATCGTCTGGGATCGAGTGTGGAAATCCGCCCACTTGTGTAAACAAAGTGGGCGGACCTCCGTGACAGACAGTCACAGATTACAGGATTCAGCATAGCTGAACCTGCGATCTGTGTCTGTGTCACACAATCCCCTCCCCCCACACACGTCAGTAAGCATAAGGCATACATTTAACCCCTTGATCACCAATAAAGTTTACCCCTTCCCTTCCAGTGTCATTATTACAGTAACAGTGCATATTTATAGCACTGATTACTGTAGCAATGTCACTGGTACCCCCAAAAGTGTCAAAAATGTCAGTTAGGGGTCTGATCTGTCCGCCGCAATGTCGCAGTCCCGCAAAAAAAAAAAAACGCAGATCGCCGCCATTACTAGTAAAAAAATAAACAATAAAAATGACAAATCTTTCCCGTAGTTAGTAAACGCGATAACTTTTGCACAAACCAATCAAAATACGATTATTGTGATTTTTTTTACCAAAAATATGTAGCAGAAAACAAATTGGCCTAAAATGTTAAAACATTTAGATTTTTACATTTTTTTGGGGGAATGTTATACATCAGAATGTAAAAAATATAGTTTTTTTTTTTTCAAAAGTGTCGCTCTTTTTTTTTTAAATTAAAAATCGCACAGGTGATCAAATACCACCAAAAGAAAGCTCTGTTTGTAGGGAAAAAAAGGACATACATTTAATTTGGGTACAGCGTCGCATGACCGTGCAATTGTCCGTTAAAGTAACGCAGTGAATGGCAAAATATAGCCTGGTCAGGAAGGGGGTAAAATCTTCCGGTCTTAAAGCGGTTAAAAATACGCTCATTGAGGATTTTTTTGTCAAAAACATGTAGCTAAATACATTTTGGCCTAAATATATGACAAAAATTGAATATATTGGATATTTTTTAACTGTCAAAGTAGAAAATGTAAATTTTTTTGCAAAATTTTCGCTCTTTTTTTATTAATATCGCAAAAAAAGAAAAGCGCAGAGGTGATCAAATTCCAACAAAAGGAAGCTCTGTTTGTGAGAAAAAAAGGACGTAAATTTCGTTTGGGTACGGCGTTGCATGACCGCGCAATTGTCAGTTAAAGTCGCGCAGTGCCAATTTGCAAAAATTGGCCTGGACGTAAAGCAGGAAAATCCTCCGGTGGTAAAGTGGTTAAAGCCTCTTACCGGATCCTGTGGACAATCATATAGTTTGGTCAAATAAGTGTGTTAAATATCCTTATGAAGGGAAACTCCAAAGCACCAAACGTGATCCAGTGATCCAGTAAGGGTTGGTTCATCAGCAGGCAGGAGAGTCCAGTGCACCCGCACAGCCTGCTGCTTTTTGGGAGAGCAATTGTATTTTTTTTTTTGCTATATGAAAGTTTTTAAACCTATTGCCCATGGATTTGCTTTGTGAGATTACCCTTGCAATTTTTACTTGTTATATTTTGATTAAATGTTTTTTATGGGTTACACTATGGGCATATATGCTTTTTATTTTTCATCCTGCTGATGTACCAACCCTGACTGGATCACATTTGGTACCTTGGAGTTTCCCTTTATAAGGAGATGTAACACACCCATTTGACCATACTATATGATGGTCCACAGGATTCAGTAAGGGGCTTTAATACTTGGTGTCACCTGGTGGTGGAAGCTCTACAAATTGTGATTGCTGGGACACTGATGGTGTAAGTGAATCGTGGACAATTTTTTTCTTTGGCCTTTCTTGTTCACATTTATTTTTCCTTTTTAGCCCTTGTGTGTGGGCTCTTAGCCCCCGTTCACACTGGGGCGACCTGTCATGCGACCTGGTCGCCTGACAGGTCGCCTTCCATAGAGAAGCTGTGGACACGTTCTAATAGGAGCGACACAAGTCGCTCCGACTTAGAAAAAGGGTCCGGAGCTTCTTTGGGGCGACCCGGAGCGACCTGCATAGACTTCAATGTTATGAAGTTCGTGCCGGCCGCTCCGAGGTCGCGGTGCCTATGAGGTCGCCCCGGCAAGTAGCGTTGCCCCAGTGTGAACGGGGCCTAATGGACACTATTTATATAATGTATTTGGTGTGATTTCTCCTAGTTCCTTTTTCACCTAGTTTGATGTCAGTAAATTGATTCATTTTTGTGTTTTCACAATACTGAGTTCAATTTTTTAGTGCTGCTTCATATATTTATCACAATTCTTACATCTAGTGTCACAGATTGCTTAAGCGGCCAGTGCCATCTTAAGAGCATTAAAGGGCCCCGGGGCATTGCAGTGCACTGGGGCCCTACCTTCACAATCATAAATTATCAATAAGGTGATATTTATTGGTACAGCAGTGCCAGGCTAAGGACAGCTTCCAAGTTTGGCGGCTGGGTTCGGTGAACACACACACACACGGACCGGAGTCAGACTCGACTGTCCTGTGTGTGCCTGTTCCTGTGGAGGCAGACAGACATTCCTGCAGTTGTGGGCTCCCCCTCCATGGCCCAAGTGGCCTGACAGCAGCACAGGGCCGACAGGCGCTTGCCACCTGCTAAGTTCGGCGGCGGGATGAACACGGGAATCGGGACCAATGCTTGGCTGGGGCTGGGTCACTGGGCAGGTGGGGCCCCCCGGGCAAGTGGGGCCCCCGGGCAACTGCCCGGCGTGCCCATTCGGTAAGATGGCCCAGTAAGCGGCTGCCCATTTGTAATTTATATGTTTTAGCGCAGATATCCTTTATGATTTTTGATAAAATAAAG
Source organism: Pelophylax lessonae (assembly GCF_965119305.1). Classification (NCBI taxonomy): domain Eukaryota; kingdom Metazoa; phylum Chordata; class Amphibia; order Anura; family Ranidae; genus Pelophylax; species Pelophylax lessonae. The sequence continues at coordinate 212,608,349 of NC_138771.1, read as the reverse complement.
ATAGAAATGTTTGTGTAAAATTATTTTGTAAAAAAAAAAACATTTAACAAACAAAAAAGCAGGGGATGGATTATGATAACTGGGAAAACATCTAGATTTGAATACTGATTATTTGATTACTCCATGTGTGCTTATGGAAATAATGAAGCTAGCTGCCATTTCCTCAAATGGTGTCTGTAATCCCTTCCCAGAGGCATTGTGAACATTTCAAAAAAGGTTGAAACAGGTTCCCTAGAATGGGGAACTTCCAGAATAAGAATATCAATTAATAAATGTTGATACATGTACCACCCTAACCTTCTCCACATTGCCAAAAGTGTATGTAAATATCTCAGATCAGTTGTCCCCAGGACAGAAAGCCCCAAGGATCACTGGAGTGAGATTCTGCATACAACCAATTGTGATGCACTTAAATGTATATGTATTGGACAAAGGTCATGTACTACAAATACTTACAGTTTACACTTTGCAATGATTATACCTCTGTATCGGAGTCCTAATTTCCATGAGAAACAACAGTAACAGAAGGTTATATACCTATAAACCTCTCTGTATTGCACTGATATTGGTATGCGATTATGTACTTCTTGCTCTACACACCTATTTACACTCTGCCTTACCCGTCCCCTCCTCTGTTCACTCTTTCCCTCTCCTTTCCTTTTTCCTTATTTACTCATGTCTTTTTTTTTCTCTGTACCTAAGCACTCGGCTTAATTGCCACCAACGCAAATATTTCTTAGATCAAGGAATCTTAACACGTCTATAAGCCGAATGTAATACTTGATTCCTTGAACCTATGTGCCTTATATTAGTTAATCTTGATTAGTTATGTTTAGACATTATCAGACAGAAGAGAATACAATTCGCCAGAAGTGGAAATTCTGTCTTACTGTTGAATTATGCCGTTACATGGTGCAATCAATATACTGTACATTGCGTCGCTGTGTTTTTGTACTTTGATTAAAAAAGTTTTAATAAAAAACGAATTGAACTTACAAGGACTGACAGAAGTGTTTGTTGAGAATTGTTTTTTAATAGGACTGGATATAGAGTCCATAGAGAGGGTTTTGAAGCCCATATTGATTTTTTAGTGGTCATTTTTATTTTTATTTTACAGTATCTTTTTTTCTATCTGTCATGGTTGTTATTTTAAGCAAACACATGATGTGTGCCAAATTATACATTCATCTACTTTATTCGGTGACAGAATCCATCATCCATTGACCAGTTTCATCATTGTGGTTCGGTGCACACATTACCCTCTGGAGGATTTAGGAACTTAAGGAATTTGTGGAGATTCTAAGCAACAATAAACTGAACATCTATCTGACATAATTGGCCAGTAAAGAAGAGATCCAATTTTGGATTGTGATAATTGATGAAAAAAAACCCACAACTAGGAATATTCTCCTCCACACCATGTGCCATCATCTACCTTTCCAGGTTGCTGCTGTACCTATAGGTCAGCTCTTTCACACTAGAAAGAATATCATAGAAAAAAATAAAGACCTTTAGGGGAACATTTTGCTTACATTCATAATATTGATATTAATTATGTGATTTTTTTAAAGGTATAGTGCTGGATTAGTCCAATAAAAGGTGACTTTTATTTAGTCCTGTGACTTAAAGAATATCAGTGGGTCTGTGTGTGTGTGTCAAAACATAACTCCAAATTGTCTAAAGATATGGCGCTTTTCCACTGCATGGGACCGAACGGTTCGGCTCGCTTTTGTGCTTTTCCACTGCTGGTACCGCATGGTACGGTGTAGGAACGGTTCGGTACGGTACGGCGGCGTTTTTCCACTGCATGGAACCGAATGGTACGGCTCTCTAAAACAGTACCACCTCGATTGTGGTTCCAAGAGGTACCATACCCGGTACCATATCCCACAATCCTTTGCATGCAGTCACTACTAGCCACTGATTGGTCAGAGAATCCGACCCACCCCGTTGTTATCCCACCCACTTAACTTTAGTACTACTTTAGTGGAAAAGCAAACCATACCAAACCGCACCGAACCGTTCCAACACCGTACCATGCGGTACCAACAGTGGAAAAGCAAACCGGGCCAAGCAGGGCCGAGTAGAGCTGAGCCGGTACTTGCAGTGGAAAAGTGCCAATAGTGTTTAAACTAAAGGTCTTCCTGTAAGCACATTTTCTGAATGTTAAAATTATAAAAAAATTAAAAAAAACTCCTTTTTATGTATGGGATGTCGAATTGTTTATTTACCCACTTACTGACCAGCAGCTGTACTTATACTGCGGCAGGTCGACTCTGTCCCACGAAACGACGTACCTGTACCTGTGGGGCGTGCATGCGCCGACTGGCTACAGGGGGAGCCAATCAGCGGGTCCGGCTGCCGCAATTTCTGCCGGGCACCCGCGATCGCTCCCTGTGGATACAGAACGGCAGTCTGCCATTGTAAATTGTTGCTGTTGTGTCAGTAATGAACACAGGGATCCTGTGTTCCTCCTATTTAGGAACACAGGTCTCTGTGTTTATTCAGCAAGTCCCACCCTCCACACAGTTAGAAAGCACCCCTTGGGTAACATTTAACCCTTTGATCGCCCCTGGTGTTAACTCCTTCCCTACCGATGTCATTAGTACAGTAAAAATGCATATTTTTAGCACTGATTGCTGTAGTAATATCACTGGTCCCCCCAAAAGTGTCAAAAATGTCAGTTAGGTGTCCGATCTGTCCGCTGCACAGTCGCAGTCCCGCTAAAAATCATTGATCGCCGCCATTACTAGTAAAAAAAAATAATCTTTCCCCTAGTTTGCAGACGCGATAACTTTTGTGCAAACCAATCAATATACACTTATTGGGATTTTTTTTTACCAAAAATATGTAGCAGAATACATATTGGCATAAAATGATGACAAAATTTGATTTCGATTTTTTTATTGGGAATGTTTTATACCAGAATGTTTTTTTTCTCAGAATTGTCCCTATTTTTTTGTTTACAGTGCAAAAAAAAAAAAAAGTCGTAGAGGTGATCAAATACCACCAAAAGAAAGCTCTATTTGTGGGAAAATAAAGACATCAATTTTATTTGAATACAGCGTTGCATGACCGCACAATTGTCAGTTAAAGTAATGCAGTGCAGTATCACAAAAAATGGCCTGGTCATTAAGGGGTAAAACCTCCTGGTCCAGAAGTGGTTAAGTACCGTAACAATTTCATTTGTACATGCAGTATGTTTGTGCAACTCTGTGGCCAGCCAGATACCTACTGCCTTAATTTAAAAAGTATATTAGGATTAAGAGCAATGCTTTATTTTCTGCAGTGATTTACAAAATTATGTTTTCATTGCTCTTCTTACATTTCGATGAATGTAAGGGAGGAAGACTACAACATGACATAATTCTGAGCTGAGCAAAACATAGGAGTATGGTCTGATTACCTGTTTGGTTTCGGTACCACTAAAATCCCTCTTGGTGCCCCCTAATTCCTGTTTTTTCCAGGAGTAAATTAAGTTTGGCATCATCTCCTTGGGATGGAGAAAAGCTGTATAATTTTGAGCATTATGAGACCAGTGCTAGTCTACAATGTTTATTATATTACAAGGAGTGGGAGATCACTGCATGGAAGTTTTTTTTTTTCTAGTTTTAGATGTGGAGGAATAGAAACTCCTGTTGGGCTTTAACTACTTCAACACAGGGTACTTTCACCCCCTTCCTGCCCAAGGCCAATTTTCAGCTTTCAGTGCTGTCGTACTTTGAATGACAAGTGCGCGGTCATACAACACTGTACACAAATTAATTTTTTATCATGTTCTTCACATAAATAAAACCTTTATTTGTTTACTAAAAAAAAAAAAAAAGACCAACATTTTTGAAAACAAAAACGTTTCTTAGTTTCTGTCAGCAAATGTTTTAAAAAGGTAATTTCTCTCCTTCGTGGCCACTAATGGGTGGCACTGATGGCCACTGAAAGGCAGCACTGATTGGCATAACTTATGGGCACTGATAGGCAACACTTATGGGCAATGATAGGTGGCACTGATGGGCATAGACTGGTGTCACTGATGGGCACAAAGTGGCATCACTGATGGGCACTATTGGGGTTGCATTGTAATCAGTGCCCTCATTACCTTTACAAGTCTTCCCTTTGAGGAGATGCTGCTTATCAGCTCCTCATCTCACACTGTCAGTGTGAGAGAGGAAAAGCCGATTAACGTCACTTCCTTGTCTACATGTTTTCGGCTGTGATTGGACACAGCTGATCACATGGGTAAAGAGGTGCAGCCAAAGCTCTTTGTTGGGATCGGGGTCGTGCTGTTTCCCATGAACACAGCGCGCCCGCTAAACTGGGCGCCGTCATATGGCGTTGTCCTAGATCGAGAGCCGCACCGTTCCACCATCAGTTGACAGCGGGCAGGCGGGCGGGAAGTGGTAAAAGGCTAAGTTCACTTTTTTTTGCCCTAAATTTGAACTCCTGTGTGTACAAACATACTATGTACCTCTTTTGCAGAAAAGAAAAGCTTTCTATATGTCCTAGACCAGGTCTTACCTCAGCCTTCAGTTTGTTGTATAAAAAAACTCCTCCATTACTTCCTGGTATCCGTCCCTTCAGTTGGGATAACTGTTAAGACACAGGAAGGAGTTCACCAACTGAACTCATTAACACACACCCTGCACTTGCCCTTGCCCCACTCCAAGAGATTGCTCCCACCTACCTCTGTACCTACATATAATCAATGTCAACGAACAACATTCTAACCGAATACATGGTGGGAGTCTTTCTCATTTTGCACCTTACCATCCTCTCACATTGATTGATCATTTGATAGAGTGTGCAGGAGCTGAGCAATCACAGTCTATGTGGAGCAGAACTATAGTACGGAAAACAGTAGAAGTGTGTCCTTGGAAGTCTGAAAAGCTCACCATACACAATACAATCTGATTGTACAATCTCCTTTAGATCTTCCATCAACCAGGAAGTGCAAGGGCCGGCCTGATGGGATACAGCATGATTGAATAGATGGAGTGAGGCTTCCTATTACATAGTTTTGGTAAATCTAAATGAGATTGTACAGATTGTATAATCAGATTGTATTATGTATGGCCACCTTTATAAACATAAAATGAACTAGTCATGCCTTTGGTGCCATCAATTGCTAATGGCACCTGAAACGCAGAAGCAAACACACATTTTACCAAGTGTAAAATGCACAGTAAAAAATGTGTAAACCACAACACACCAAAATGTTTCACGAGCTACATGAGCCATGACAAACCCGCTGAAAGAGCACCAAAAGGTGTGGACAAAAACATGCCATGATCCACTCTAAAAAAAGTTCTGGAGCTTCATTGGTGTTTGTCGCAGGTATTAGAGCCAATTCATTTGAATGGGCTGCCCTATGCGTAACGATTGAAAATGCTCCGAAATGCCCCCCAAAAAAACATGTGGAGAAACATGAGTTCCCACTATGTGGAGATGTGAATGGACAGCTGAATGTCTCCGTCCACTCTCTCCTACATACTTGCATAAAGATGACCATACACTATGCAATATGATTGTACAATCTTCCCATTAACTCGTTGGGTGCCAAGTGTGGGTCACACAAGATGCCTACCCCTAGGCGGGTTAGAGCTTTCTTTTGGTAGTATTTAATCACCACTGAGTTTTTTTTTTTTTTTTGCGATATAAGTGAAAAAAGAGCAAACATTTTGAAAAAACACATTTTGTTTTAGTTTCTATTATAAAATTTTGCAAATAAGTAATTTTTTTTTCATAAATTTGGGCTAAACTTTATACTTCTACATATCTTTGGTAAAAATAACCCAAATTAGTGGTTATTATTTTGTCTGAGTGAAAGTTATGGAGTCTACAAACTATGGGGCCAATCATTAAAAAATTGATCACAACTGATGTACCGACGGCCTATCTCATTTCTTGAGGCCCTGAAATGTCAGGACAGTACAAATACCCCCCAAATGACCCCTTTTTGGAAAGTAGACATTCCAGGGTATTTAGTAAGAGGCATGGTGAGTTTTTTGAAGTTGTAATTTTTTCCCCACAATTCTTGGGAAAATGAAGAAATATTTTTTTTACACAAAATTGTCATAATAACAAGTTATTTCTCACACACCGTATATGCATACTTGCAATTACACCCCAAAATACATTCTGCTACTCATCCTGAGTATGGCAATACCACATGTGTGAGTGTCACGTACCTTGTAGCAGAGCCTGACGTGCAGAGGGAGACCTCTCGTACAGCCCTGGCTCAGGCACCACTGGAGTTGCAACAGTGGATGCAAGAGCGCAGTGAGGTAAGAGTGCCTGCGCTGGTCTTCTGTTGGCAGTTGAGAAGAGTAGCTGATAAGTCACTGAACGCGGCTGGATTGCTGAGCAGCAGGAAGAAGCAGGTAAAGAGGTGCGGATGCACAGCGGATGCACAGCGGATGCAGGACAGCGTCTCCAGGCACTGGAAGGAGCTGGATGGGCAAAGACTGGAGCAGGGTCAGACAAGCCGGTTTCAGACACAGGTAATCAGATACAGTTCAAGCAGCAGGCAGAGAGTAGTCAGTGTACAGGCAGGGGTTGGAAGCAGGATATCAGGCAGGAAGCAGGTATAGCAGAGTCAAAGCAAGCCGGGATCAGGACTGGAGATAGCAACGAAGTCAGACAAGCCAGGTCAATACAGGAATCAATACAAGCACAGGAACAGACTCAAAGTAAAGCTGCAGATCAGACAGCAATGACACAGTGCTTCTGAGGTGTTTAAATAGGGCAGCCAGTTACCAATCATTGCAATTAGTCTGCACTAAGTTAACCCTTAGGTGGCAGACCCATGACATTGCCCCCTCCCGACGGGCAGCCTCCGGATGCCTAGCTGGTTTTCTTTTTCTGGATGGGCACGGAAAAAGGCACGAACTAGCTCTCTGGCATGGACATTACATTCTGGTTCCCAAGAGTTCTCCTCAGGACCATAACCTCTCCATTTAATTAGATACTGCAATTGGTTCCTCCTCCTTCTGCAGTCTAACACTGCTTCCACCTCATATTCCTCTTCTCCATCAACCAACACTGGTTCAGGTGGGCCCACCCCCCTATTAGGAAAAGGATCTGGTGTTGCAGGTTTCAGAAGTGACACATGAAATACAGGGTGAATTTTAAACGAGTCAGGTAAGGATAGTTCATACGATACCTCGTTCAATTTCCTCTTCACCGGGAATGGACCAATAAACTTGGGTGCAAGTTTCTTCGAAGGACACGCCAGTCTGAGGTTTGCTGTAGATAGCCATGCTTGATCGCCCAACTGAAGACTTAGTTCCCCTCTTCTTTTCTTGTCAAATGCTCTCTTGTTGTCTGCCTGGGCTTTTGTTACTGCTTCTTGTAGTACTTGGTTATTGCGTTTGAGGAAGTCCACTGTGCTCTGGACAGCTGGAACTGTAGATTCTGGAATAAAATCGGGCAAAAAAGACAAGTGAAAACCATAATTGGCATAGAATGGTGATTGTCCTGTAGCTGAGTGACTGGCATTATTATAAGCAAATTCTGCTAATGGTAATAAAGACACCCAGTCGTCTTGAACGAAGGAAGTGAAACATCGAATGTACTGTTCGAGTGTCTGGTTAGTCCTTTCTGTTTGCCCATTAGTTTGAGGGTGATAAGCTGAGGAAAGGGATAATTCAATCTTCAGTACTCCACATAAGGCCCTCCAGAAACGTGATGTGAACTGCACACCTCGATCAGACACGATGTTTGCCGGGATTCCATGCAACCTAACAATCTCTTTAATAAATACTTGGGCTGTTTCCAAGGCAGATGGTGTATTTTTTAAGGGCAGAAAATGGGCCATCTTAGATAACCGATCGACCACTACAAAGATTGCTGTGCAACCTTCAGAAGGTGGAAGTTCTACTACAAAATCCATAGAGATCATTTTCCAAGGCCTGTCAGGGACAGGCAAAGGCTTGAGTAAACCCCAAGCCCTGCTTCTTGCAGTCTTGTTTCGGATACAGACAGCACATGAGCTCACGTATCTCTTGCAGAACCCTTCTTTAGATTTTCATCAACATATTCCTTTAAGGCCTCTTGCTCACGTTCAGAGAGTGGAAATATTCGCCCAAAGGGGATCTCTGCCCCGGGAAATAGTTCAATCGGGCAGTCATATGGTCGATGTGGAGGGAGAGTGTCAGCCCCCTTTTTGCTGAAAACATCAACAAACCCATGATAGGCCTCAGGCACCAACTGGTGTATTTCGGAATCAGGGTCCGTGCATAACAGAGTCAATGAGGCGTCAGGGAATTCAGAAAAGCAGTGTTTTTGACAGTAGCGTGATTGGAAACTGACCTCTCCGGAACTCCAATCAATCTGAGGGTTATGGGCTTGAAGCCAAGGTAGGCCCAAGATGATGGGAAATAATGGAGAAGAGATGGCATCCAGGCTCAATAACTCCTTATGTTTAGTAGGAGTAATCACGGGTAACGGAGGTGTTTCCTGAGTAACTTGTCCTGATCTAATACATGAGCCATCTGCCAGGTAGACAGAAAGTCCTTGAGTCTTAGGTCGCAGAGGAATTTGCTGCTGAGTGGCAAAATTTAAGTCAATGAAACAACTGCATGCTCCAGAGTCAATAATGGCGTTAACTGAGATAGTTCCTTTTGGAAGCTGGAACGAGAGTGTGAGAGCTAGGTGAGTTGCATTAGCAGATAAAGTTGACAGGTTAGCAGGGAAGACAGATGGACACTTACGCATCTTAATAGGACAGGTCCTCACATAGTGGCCGGCTTCTCCGCAGTAAAGACATAGGTTGCCTAGTCGGCGGCGTTGTCGCTCTTCAGGAGACAATGCAGGACGCATTAACCCGAGTTGCATGGGTTCAGGGACATCTGATGCAGGGTTAATAGAACTTGAACTGGCTGGAGCTGAAGTTGTAAACATAGGATGAGCAGGAACTGGAGCTCTAGGCATCATCCATGTAGGACGAAACTGCGGGGAAGATCTTTCTGACCGACGCTCACGGAGCCGACGGTCAATCTGGATAGCCAGGGTGATAAGGCCCTCCAAGGTATTAGGTACTCCAACCCGGGCTAACTCATCTTTAAGACCTTCCGACAATCCAAGGCGGAACTGGTGTCGCAGAGCTGCATCATTCCATTGTGTATCCGCGCTCCAGCGTCTGAAGTCCGTGACATAGTCCTCAGCCGCTCTGCGGCCTTGCTGGAGCGCATGGAGAGCAGCCTCCGCCGTGACAGTTCGTTGGGGGTCATCGTACAGCTGGGCCATTGCATCAAAGAAAGAGGACATAGCATGAATCTGAGCACTATTTTCCTCGAGTAGACGGTGGGCCCAGGTTTGGGGTTCCCCTTGAAGTAAGGAGATAATGAATCCTACTTTAGTAGATTCCAGAGAGAAAGTCCGGGGTTGCAGGGCAAAGAATAACTGGCATGCGTTGCGAAATGCCCTGAATTTGCTTTGATCCCCCGAGAACCTTTCAGGTGTAGGAACCCTGGGTTCAGGTGGTAGCATCATCACAGTGGGTGCTGTAGTAGTCAGCGTTGGTGCAGCAGCAGGAGAGGGAGCTGTGATAGGTCCTGCAGAGGTGGCTAAAGACTGCACACGTTCATCCAGCTGGACGTAGCCTTCCTGCAGGGACTTGACGGCTTGGTTGAGGGCTGTGAGATGTTGACAGATCTCATCCATTGCAGAGGTCCCTCTTGCAGGCTCAGACATGGCTGTCTGATACTGTCACGTACCTTGTAGCAGAGCCTGACGTGCAGAGGGAGACCTCTCGTACAGCCCTGGCTCAGGCAGCACTGGAGTTGCAACAGTGGATGCAAGAGCGCAGTGAGGTAAGAGTGCCTGCGCTGGTCTTCTGTTGGCAGTTGAGAAGAGTAGCTGATAAGTCACTGAACGCGGCTGGATTGCTGAGCAGCAGGAAGAAGCAGGTAAAGAGGTGCGGATGCACAGCGGATGCAGGACAGCGTCTCCAGGCACTGGAAGGAGCTGGATGGGCAAAGACTGGAGCAGGGTCAGACAAGCCGGTTTCAGACACAGGTAATCAGATACAGTTCAAGCAGCAGGCAGAGAGTAGTCAGTGTACAGGCAGGGGTTGGCAGCAGGATATCAGGCAGGAAGCAGGTATAGCAGAGTCAAAGCAAGCCAGGATCAGGACTGGAGATAGCAACGAAGTCAGACAAGCCAGGTCAATACAGGAATCAATACAAGCACAGGAACAGACTCAAAGTAAAGCTGCAGATCAGACAGCAATGACACAGTGCTTCTGAGGTGTTTAAATAGGGCAGCCAGTTACCAATCATTGCAATTAGTCTGCACTAAGTTAACCCTTAGGTGGCAGACCCATGACAGTGAGACTTTTACACAGCTTGGCCACCTACAGAGGCCCAACATGCAAGGAGCACCGTCGGGTGTTCTAGGAGCATAAATTACACATATAATTTCCTAACGACCTATCACACTTTTGAAGGCCCTGGATCACCAGGACAATGGAATTACCCACAAAATGACCCCATTTTGGAAAGCAAACACCCCAATGTATATTCTATGAGGCATAATAAGTCTTTTGAAAATGTCATTTTTTTCCACAAGTTTTTGGAAAATGTGGAAAGAAAATGAAAACACATTTTTTTTTTTTACACAAAGTTGTCAATTTATAATATATACCACATATGTGAGACATTGTCACAGCATAGCCACATACAGAGGCCCAACATGCAAGAAGCACCATCAGGTGTTCTAGGAGCATAAATTACACATATAATTTCATTACAACCAATCACACTTTTGAAGGCCCTGGAACCCCAGGACAATGAAAACCCCCATAAAATGACCCCATTTTGGAAAACAACTTAACTCTTGAACCTCCAACTTAACTCTGTACAGGATGGCAACTTCTACGATGCAATCAGCTTCTGTTTCTATGGGAGACAGACCGCTGACGGAAGAAGTGGCGACAACATCTCTTGCTGCACCACATGTAACAGTTGCTTGTTACATTTCCGTAATTCCAGGTAACCACATTCGTTTCTTTACATTACTTCACTGCAAACCAGTGTCTTTATACCCCAATGTGTTAAGACCCACTCGGTGAGCTATGTGTGCCGGTTACTTGCGAGTCACCTTTTTAGTAACTTCAGACTAGACAAAGACAGCGTTTAATACTTTACTTGAGAAAAGTGCAAATTAGACATTTCACAGTCCAACAGATATAGGCATTATTCATTGCTGCCCCGGCATACCTGCTAAGGTGCAGTCCAGCAGTTGCAGTCCTTCAGAGGCACTCTAATGCAGATGCAGGTCTTTAAGAGGCATGCTCCATTGCTGATGTCTTCAGACCGAACCCCAAGTTAAATGTCTCTACATATAGGCAGTGAGCAACATCCTTCTGCTCCTCTGGGTCTAATCCTCTGTCTGAATCAAATCTCTTATGGGCCTCGGAACTCACAGTTGTGCTAGCTTCCTTGCAGGAGAACTCTCTCCCAATACTACTCCCAGTGCTCTGCTAGGGGAGGAACTCTCTGTGCTGGAACAACGGCCCAATTTCTATCTCAGAGGACAAGTAGGTCGGACCCAGACAAGAACCTGCCAAAACACCAAGAAAGTATGAAGGCATTAACTCCTACCCTCCCAGGCCAGGACAGCATCTAACTAGCTTTTTCAATCTGGCCATGAGCTGCTCTCAACGCAGTTTTAAAATGGCAGTTGGGGTATAAGTGGTTAAAATTAGTTTGAAAAGCCATGTAAATCATTCCTTTTACTCAGTTTCAAATGATGTATTCAGAAAATGCTGGTTTTTAGCATGGGTATAGTGTGAAATTAAGAAATTCATTCAAAACTAAAATGGTTTCAGACTTTCTGGTCATGATCGGTGCATGGAGTGGAGCCATGGCTTCTAAAGAAACGGGCTTGGGAAAGCCAGGAAGATGACTGTACAGAAAATATGTGTTGAAAAAACAAACAGAAAGCCCTCTGTTAAAGAACAGCAAAGCACAACAGACCCATCTTAAAACAGAAAGTATTTCTGTACCATTACTTCCTTATAAATCCAAAAAAGTTAAAGTTTCATACTTCATTGAAAGATAATTGGCAGCAAATTGTTCCATTATGCCCAGTGCGAGATTGAAATAAACATCCTCAGCATCCCTTTAGATAAACTGGGTAGGGCTAAAACTGGGGGGGGGGGGGCAGGGGCGCCAACTTGAGAGGGTGCAAAATTGAGAGGGTTTAATGTCTGCAGTACTGACACTAGCTGGGATTTGGTTGGATCAGGCTGGACTGAACTGCATTTACAGGGAGACAAGCTCACACACCACCAGCTGCTCTGTGAGCCCCCCACTTCAGCTGATTGCAGTGGAACCAGGATCTAGACCAAAAGGTGCCCCAGGTCTTTTACAATCCTATAATGTATACTACAAAAAAAATAAAACATTTGTCTTAAAGAAAAGGTGGCAATGTTAGCCACCATGCCAGAAGAAAGCAGCAGCGCTTTATGAGGAGGTTTCAAGCCTTGCCCCCTGGTGGATTGCGAGGAGCGCTGCCGTTAAGCAAGAAGACTACACAGAAGCAGGCCTTAATAAAGACCCGCTTCTTTGCCCACGTCTTCTTTACTGGCGGCGCTCCTCCTAATCCGTTACAGAAGTGAGGTTTGAAATACCTATTACAAAAACAATAAAATGACTAAAATATTTATTATTTTTATTGACATTCTATGGCTTATATATGTACAGTATACACTACACTTCCCTCTCTGTGTAGGGAGCTGAGAGTGTGTGAATGGAGAACTTCTCTCTGGGGCAGGGGATGCGCCAAATTAAGTCTTTGCCCCGGGTGAAAGAATGTCTAGCTTAGCCACTGATACTGGGCACAACATCTGAATATGTTTTATGAAGTTGAAAGAGAAGTGAGAGAGTGAAAAAAAATAATTCATACTCGCCCAGGTAGATGCAGCATCAATCCAATACTGCATCTGTCCCCTGTTTCATTTTCACAGAGAGCTGGGGGATCAAAGAATCAAAAAATTGCTCAGTTTTTGGTCTTCAGGGAACAGAAAGCCAGTGACTGTCATTTGCTCTCTGCTCTGCCTCTCCAGTGTTCACTGGAATGTAGGGCTGTAAAGGGGGCAGGGGCAGCTAGCTTTAACTCTCAACAGCATGCTTATAGGCTGAGCCACCTGCCAGTCAGGCCTCTGGGTGGATCCCAATATTATTGTCAGGATCCCTGCAGAGGAGTGCAGAACTCCTGTGAACTCCTGTGACCCATAGGAGAAGTATGGTCAAAAGAGTTTTAACATTATACATTTTAAATGTAACCTTTGGTTTTCTCATTTTATGTACTGCAGTGACTACTGGTTTCCTGTTTTTTAGCTCAGGCTAATTAAACACTGAACGTCCAAGGGTTGGTGGGGATACAAAGTCATTATATAGGACACGGGAGTTTAAGTGACAAAGGAAGGGGAATAATACAGAATACTGGTGAAATTAGAATTAACAGCGCAAGCAATCAATATGTTATACTTGCTGTATCATTCAGGACTCCTTAGCTCATTTATTGTAAAGTTGTATAAGCAATATATAATTTTGCATATTTACAGCTGGTATAGAAAACAATCAACCCCCTATAAAAAAATTACATTTTGTTGCTTTGCGGCCTATACATGAAGACAGACACAGTTTTTGTTTTATCCAGCTGTATTTACTATTGCAACTTATAACATCCAAGTGAAGGATATAAAACCAACATGTCAGAAAAAAAAAATATTCAAAAACAGAATCACCCAGTTGGAAAAAGGATCACCCCTTATGTCAGTATTTTGTTGGGCCACCTTTTGCACATCTAGATTTTGCAATATTTGCCCACTCTTCTTTGCAGAACTGCTCAAGTTCAGATAAATTTGATGGTGACCGTTTATGGACTGCAGTCTTTAAGCTAAGGGTCTTCAAACTATGGCCCTCCAAATGTTGAGGAACTACGATTCCCATCATGTCTAGTCATGTCTGAAAATGTCAGAGTTTTACAATGCCTCATGGGATGTGTAGTTCTGCAACAGCTGGAGGGCTGTAGTTTGAGGATCCCTGCAAAGCCATTCAACAGATTTTCAATGTGGTTTAGGTCTGGGGTCTGACTAGGCTATGCACGGATATTCCCTTTTTTCTCCTTCAACCATTGTGTGGTAATTTTTGCTGTGTGCTTTAGGTCATTGTCATGTTGGAAGGTAAACCTTCTTCCCATTGACAACTTTTGGGCAACAGAATTTGATGGAAATTTGCCCCATCCATTTTTCTTCTATCCTGACAAGTGCTCCAGTCCCTGCGGCAGAGAAACACCCCCATAGCAGGATGTTACCACCTTCGTGCTTTACTGTAGGAATGGTGTTATTTGGATGGTGAGCTGTATTGGATTTCCTCCAAACATATCATTTGGTGTTGAGGCCAAATAGTTAAATTTTTGTCTCATCTGACCACCCTTGAAGATTCTGAGGCCACATGGAAAAATGTGTTATGGTCAGATGAGACTAAAATTTAGTGATTGGGCCTCAACACCAAACAATATGTCTGGTGAAAATCCAATACAGCTCACCATCCAAATAACACCATGCAATGGTGCTACAATGACACTCAATTCGTTAAAGAACAAAGGGAGCTGACCTTTTTCAAACATTAAAAAAATGGTGTATCTGAATTGTTTAAACACAGACCTGGAACATGCTGGCTGCCAGGGAAATGTCAGAATTCCTTATCTCTATACATTTTTTCCAAGCCATTGACTCAGAAAGCACTGATGTCAATGAGGCCAAATGACAGATAGGAAACATTTTTAAAAGGAGAGATAAGCAGTGGTAGTCTTCATAATTCTATCCTGATAGGTATATTTTATTTGATTTGATCCACTGCAGATAGAATTAAAAGTGGAACTTTCCCTAAACTCAATGCTTTGTAGTTTTCTCTCTTTCTCTGTTTTCCAAATAACCAGCAACTTACAACCCCTCTATGGGCTGTTGTAGTTAAATAGCCAATGGGGATAATTCTTCTTCTGACAATCTATAAACATCTTTTTACCAATATTTCCAGTTTTCTTATCACGGTCAGTGCGGGTCCTTTCACACGGCCGCTCCGCTGCTTAAGTCCGCTGCGGGACTTTTCTTTTTTTCACGGAGCGGATGACATTTGTGTCATCCGCTCTGTGTGCCCGCATATCATCCCATCCGTTTGCGGATGATATGCGGACATAATGTAAGTATATGGCATTGCAGATGTCAGCGGATGACACCGCTGACATCCGATTTTCCTTCCTTTCCGTTTTTTACACGGATGAAAAAATAGGGTTCTGTTCCATTCGAAAAAACGGAACAGAACTGAAAGGAGGAAAATCGGATGTCAGCGGATGGTATTCCGCTGACATCCGCAATGCCATTCACTTACATTATGTCCGCAAATCATCCTCAAACGGATGGGATGATGTGTGGACACACGGAGCGGCCGTGTGAAAGGACCCTGCCAGTGTTGCTGATCACAGCCAGTGCCAGTGTTTGATTAATGATTATACACATTTTTTTATTTTTTATGGCTGTATTTGTTATACTGCACGCAAAATGCCAATAGGGATTTTTTGGGACTTAAGGTGCATGAGTAATATAGAAAACCAATTGATGGAGAAAAACTCAATTTTATATAAAATCCATAAAGCTTGAGTTTTTCTCCATCAATTGGTTTTCTTTATTACACATGCACCTTTAAATTCCCAAAAAATCCCTATTGACATTTTGCATTTACATATTGGGGCATTTTTTCTTACCCTCCAACCAAAATTTCATATTACCTATTTGTTATACTACACATTTGCACATGGTAAAATTCACATTATATGACTGAATATCAGCAAAACACCCAAACATGATATATTTTCTGAATACACTGAAAAACTGAGCATGTGCCCCAGCTACACATGCTGCTCTGCAAAATCCCCAACTACAGTGGGGACATGGACTGAAGGGGGAGATTAAGAACCGCAGGATTACTCAGGTTGTTTGCAGAATACAGAAAACAAATTCCATAGTGACTTAATGAGTTTGAACAGCATGTATTACAGCATTTATTGATATTTTTTTTTAATGATGTGGGTTTAATGACACTTTAATTTTAGTGCACACAAATCCAGTATATTACTTTTTTTTTTTTTTAGAAAAATCTAACAGATGAGGTTGAATTGAGCAATTAATATTGTCAAGCTGTAAAATTGCGATTAACTTTGGTACCCAAATGTATCCATAGGTGATGATGTAAAAGCCCTTCCAGGTCACCCATTTAGAATTAACCATGATTAATGATCCTTGAATTTTTGTTATCACTCCAACATGCTGACACATGGGCTTATGTATGCAAGTGTGCGTACATGGGGGTGTGTTTTTAAAAACTTTTTTCTCACATAACTTGACCAATTCCCGACCACCCGCTGCCTTTTTACTGCGGCAGGGTGGCTCTCCTGCGCAAACCAATGTAGACCTACGTCGGTCACGCGCGGGAAGCTAGGGGGCGAGCGTTGCACTGCGTAATTTAACGGACAATTGCGCTGTCGTGCAACGTTGTTCCCAAATAAAATGTACGTCCTTTTTTCCCCCACGAATAGAGCTTTCTTTTGGTGGTATTTGATCACCTCTGCGATTCTTATTTTTTGCACTATAAGCAAAAAAAGAGCGACAATTTTGAAAAAAACAATATTTTTCACTTTCTGCTTTATAACATTCCCCAAAAAATAAAAAAAAAAGCGGAAAAAACAAAATGTTTTAACATTTCAGGCTAATTTGTTTTCTGCTACAGATTTTTGGTAAACAAAATCGCAATAAGCATAAGTTATTGCGTCTGCTAACTATGGAAAATATTTATGTCATTTTTATTTATTTATTTATTTTTTTACTAGTAATGGCGGCGATCTGCGATGTTTTGCGGGACTGCGACATTGGGGAGGACAGATCCGACCCCTAACTGACATTTTTGACACTTGTGGGGGTACCAGTGACATTACTACAGTAATCAGTGCTAAAAATATGCATTGTTACTGTAATAATGACACTGGTAGGGAAGGGGTTAACAGTGTTGGTGATCAAGGGATTAAATGTGACCCTAGGGGAGTGATTCTAATTGTGGGGAGGTTGGGCTTGTGAGATGACCATAGAGACATGCGATCCTATATAGAAGGATCACATAGTCTCTGTGATCATCTCAGGGAGAAGGACGGATGGCTGTTTACATCAGCCGTCCGTCCTTCTTTCTCAGCAGGGGAAGATCGCCGGTGTCAGGCGGCAATCGGAGCCGCCTGACACACACACTGGCTCTCCGGCTGACAAGCGGGGGCGAGCACGAGCAGCCTCCTGAGAGCCTGCGACGTAGAGCTACGCCGCTTTGCCCAGGAGCGGCTGCCTGCCGCAGTAAATCTGCGGCGGGCAGTCGTCAAGTGGCTAAAGACTAGCCATGCCTCCTATTAAATACCTTGAAGTGTTTGTTTTCTGGATTTTGCCCTCAAATGCGGCTAGGCAATAAAAAAATCTCACACATTTGGTATCCATACCTACAAAGAGTAAAAGAATGTGCTTCGGGGTGTAATTGGAAGTAATAAAAGTATGCCTATGGTGCATGTGAGAAATGTCTTAGGCCTCTCAGTTTTTCATCCATTTGTCATCTGTTTTTCTTTTTTTTTAACATCTAATAGCCAGAGTCCTTAATAACTTGAGTCCTTGCAAAAATGGATCATTTGTTGGTTGCATCCATTTTTAGTCCGATCCATTTTTTTTAACGGATAAACATTAGGGCTTTCATCCGTTCAAAAAAAAATAGATGTTCACGGAAGCAAATGAAAACGGATGTAAGTAGATGATCATCCATTTACATCAGTTTTTCCATAGGAATGCATTAATGTCCGTTTTTATCCATCAACAGATGGATGAAAAACGCACGAACGGTCCGTATAACTTTATGAAAAAAATAATCACATTTCAATTTACTTAATTTCCAATAAATGGTTCCAGAAACATGATCTTCACCACTTCTGGACCACCCACCACATTTATATATACTGCGGCAGGGCGGCCCGGCTGTGCAAAATCACGTTAATGTATGCTTCCGCTGTGATTGGACACAGCGGGAGCCAATCAGCGAATCTGGTGGCCGCGGTGGCCCCCGGGACCCAGCTGTTCATTCAGTGGAATGATAGAACGGCGATCTGCCTATGTTAACAAGGCAGAGCGCTTTTCTGTCACAGAGGCAGAGAGAGATCTTGTGTTTCAGCAAAGCTGAAACACAGATCTCTCTTTTCCTCTAGCACATCCAGTCCCAGTATAGTTAGAAATCCCTCCCTAGGAGCACACTTAACCATTGATCACCCCTGGTGTTAACCCCCTCCCTTCCAGTGTCATTTATACAGTAACAGTGCATTGATTTTAGCACTGATCACTGTATTGGTGTCACTGGTCCCCAAAAGTCCCGCTAAAAATTGCTGATCACTGCCATTACTAGTAAAAACAATAAAAAAAAATTAAAAGTCCATAAATGTATCCCATAGTTTGTAGACGCTATAACTTTTGCGCAAACCAATAATTATATACCTTTAGGGTTTTTTTTACCAAAAATATGTAGCAGAATACATATTGGCCTAAATTGATGAAAAACATTGTTTTTTTATATTTTTTTATTGGGGATGTTTTATAGCAGAAATTAAAAAATATTGTTTTTTTTTTTTTTTTCAAAATTGTGGTCATTTTTTTGTTTATAGCGCAAAAAATAAAAACTGCAGAGGTGATCAATTACCACCAAAAGAAAGCTCTATTTGTAGGGAAAAAAAGACATCAATTTTATTTGTGTACAGTATCTAACAACCGCGCAATTGTTTGTTAAAGCAACGCAGTGCCGTATCACAAAAAATGGCCTGGTCATTAAAGGGGTAAAACCTTCCTGAGCTGAAGTGGGTATAAACACTTACCATTCCTCTTACTATATACCTTGGGGTGTCTACTTTCCAAAAAGGGTTAATTTTAAGGGTGTTTATTCTGTCCTGGAGTTTAGGCCCCTTTCACACATGTGGACCGTTCATTTCATCATTTTCTCATCAGTTTTTTTATATCCACTACCATTGCAAAAACTGACGCAAAAATAGACCGTTTGCCCATTTACATCCATTTTTCGTCTGTTCCCCTTTTTTTAACAGAAGAAAAAAAGGGCTTTGATCTGTTCCAAAAAAACCATGTTGATGGACGTGGATGTAAACTGATGTAAATTAATGATCATAGGTTTACATCTGTTTTTCCATAGAGATGCATTGATGTCCGTTTTTCATCTGTCAAGGGACGTATGTGTGAATGGGGACCTAGGGTCTTAAAAAATGAAAATCAGTGTTCAGGAATTTCAAATATATACCATGGTTTGTAGACCCTATAATTTTATCATAAACTAAATAATATACACGATACTTAGCAAAGAAATGTAGCAGGATACATTAAGCCCCCGTTCACATAGAGGCGACCTGGTCGCCTCACAGGTCGCCGCAGGTCGCCTTCCATAGGGAAGCTGCGGACCCGTTCTAATAGGAGCGACACAAGTCGCTCCGACTTAGAAAAAGGGTCCGGAGCTTCTTTGGGGCGACCAGGAGGCGACCGCCATAGACTTCAATGTTATGAAGTCCGTGGCGGCCGCTCCGAGGTCGCGGCGCGCTGCTCGCACCGCGATCTCGGAGGTCGCCACCCGAAGTCGGATCGCCCCTATGTGAACGGGGGCTTATAAAGAAATATTATTTATTTGATATATTTTAAAGCAGAAAGTTAGTGAAATGTGTTTTTTTTTTTTTATAATTCAGTCTGTTTTCCTTTACATGGTAGAAAAAAAATGGTTACTAAATAGCACCTAAAGAAACTGATCTAAAATTATTTTGGGTATAGTGTTGCATGGTGCATTGTCAGTCAAACTATCAGAACACTGAAAGCATAAAAACAGCCTGGACAGAAGTGTATGGAACAATTTGATGCTGAAGTGGGTAGGGCTACATTCATATCTAGGCATTGATATTTTTATAGGCATTTTACAGGTCATCCTACTCTATGGACTACACATCCCAAGATGCTTTGCTCATAGAACTCAGTCATTCTATATTCAGGATCATATTCAGGCGTTTTTTTTTGGGCATTTTAGGGGCGTTTTTGTGCAGGTGTTTTAAGGTTGACAAGTGACCAATGAAAAAAAATAAAAACGCCTGTAATCTGCCAAAAAAGAAACTCATGTACTTTTCTGAGTGACGGGTGTTTTGCTTAAAGCGACAGAATGTTCAGATGTGAACAAAGGCCATTAAAATGAATGGGATTTGTCTTGTTGGGCATTTTTAGAGCTGAGGCTTAGAGCAGAAAATCACCCAAAAACGCCTTAATGCGAATGGAGCCTAAGTGCCGGTTCACATTTGTGCGATCACTGAGATCGCATGTATTTCGCAGCGCACTGCTCCTAAAATTACATGCGATCTCTGTGCGGTGCAAATTTCAGCCATACAGTTTGTATGGCTGAATTCGCACCGCAATCACACTAAAACACACACGACCCTTTTTTTAATCCGCAGCAGAATCGGATCGCATGGTGGTTCACACTAGTACGATCCGATTCTGTGTGAACTTGCAGATCGCACTGCTATATGCGGTCTCAACTGGGGGTGTTGTTAACTTTTAATTGACACCCCCCTGCATATCGCATTTGGCAGTGTCAACTGCCAGGGGTGCGGATGCAATGCGGGAACACGCTGTATATTCACAGCATTCCCGCATCGCACAAATGTGAACCGGTGTAACGTTAAAAGACCCTACCCGTGAAAATTTCCTACCCTCGTCACTTCCGGTGCACCTACGTCATGGAACAGGTGAGCAGCTTACCAGTGCGCATGCTCACAGCTCCGCAGGGTAGGGAATTTTCACGGGGTAGGGTTTTTTAACGTTACACCACATCAGCTGTTGCCGCTGGTACATTAAATCATCTCCGCTCTACCCCTGTGACTTCACTGATCTTGGCTACTAAATGTAAAAGTGCCGGGTGTATGAAAATATAAATCACGGAGATCTCGGCTCTGTGATCTATATTTTCATAGACCCGCCGCCGCTTTTACATTTAGGAGCCGAGATCAGGGAAGTCACAGGGGTAGTAGCGGAGATGATTTATTGTACCAGCAGCAACCGCTGATGTGGTGTAACGTTAAAAAACCCTACCCCGTGAAAATTCCCTACCCTGCGGAGCTGTGAGCATGCGCTCTGGTAAGCTGCTCAGCTGTTCCATGACGTAGGTGCACCGGAAGTGACGAGGGTAGGAAATTTTCACGGGTAGGGTTTTTTCACGGAACACCGGCACTAAGTCCCCGTTCACACTAAGGCGACCTGTGAGGCGACCTGGTCGCCTCACAGGTCGCCGTAGGTCGCCTTCCATAGGGAAGCTGCGGACCCGTTCTAATAGGAGCGACACAAGTCGCTCCGGCTTAGAAAAAGGGTCCGGAGCTTCTTTGGGGCGACCCGGAGCGACCGTCATAGATTTCAATGTTATGAAGTCAGTGCCGGCCGCTCCGAGGTCGCGGCGCGCTGCTCGCACCGCGACCTCGGAGGTCGCCCCCCCAAGTCGGATCGCCCCAGTGTGAACGGGGCCTCAATCTCATTGGTGAAAAACATCTTACTGACATTTGTTTACATGAAAGTTTCTGTATGTGAGAGAAAGCAAGAAGCATGCAGTGGCTGTATTTAAAAATAACACTTCATAACAAACAGCGGTTTCGCCTGTGTGCCTTTTAAAGATGAATTTTTAATTTTGGCTGACATTTAGGTTAGTGATGTCAGCTTTGTACAGCTAATTTTGAACCAGGTAAACTGCCTAAAATGTTTAAGTGTTGTGAGGCATTCCCATAATCCTTCACAGCTAAAAATAGCACCAATAACAAAGATTTCTAGGTAAGCCTTGGTAGCTATATATAGAAACATAATTCACTTTGAGAGACTGCTCAAGATTTTAGCCATTTGCTACTATGCGCGACTTTGGACAAGCGTACTGGAAACAAAAATACAAGTTTATTTAAGCAGGAAATCAACATCTGTGACTTGAAATTAATTTTCCTTTAACATATGCAATGTAACTTTTTGTCACACAATAAAAAACATTCCTCATTGCATTCTTTTTGGAAATATGTGTGATTCATACTGTCATTGACACTATTATCAAATGTACTCCATATGCAGTCAATTGTAGTTCACATGTAATAACCTAATTATTTTCAGAAAAAAAAGAAAAGAATGACTAATTCTTATAAAGTCTGAAATATGTGACATTTTTATGACTATTCCATGCACTGTATTGTATTTGTGATAAAGTACTCATTAAAGCGGAGGTTTGTTTTTCCATTCTTTCAGATATTTTACCCAGTATCTGCAAATCATTATATGACATCATGCAGAAATCAGTATGGAAATACAATATACAATTCTACATTATTGAAACTAGAGCAGACTGTTGAATGGGAACATTTTTCAGCTCCAGCAAAGCACATCATTGCGTAAAGTAGAATATTTTTTATTAGCCTAGCAAAGAAGATTATGTTACAGTCATTTTCTTTAATACTGTGGTGGCACACTATATTATAATGCACGCTAAGTTTACATAAAAATGCATTTAAATTTCATTTGCTATCAGCTTGTTAAAAGTAGTTTGTAGCATTATAGTATATCTAAACCCTGAGGGCCCATGAATGTCATAATGCTGTAGAGTGACTCTTGTGCAATTTATTGCGTTGACATACAATGCTTTAAACAGCCCTTGTAAAATGAATAAGCTGAAATGCACGACAACACATACAGACCGGTCCATAAATATTGGGACATCGACACAATTCTAATCTTTTTGGCTCTATACACCACCACAATGGATTTGAAATGAAACAAGCAAGATGTGCTTTTACTGCAGACTTTCAGCTTTAATGTGAGGGTATTTACATCTAAATCAGGTGAACGGTGTAGAAATTACAAGTTTGTATATGTGCCTCACACTTTTTAAGGGACCAAAAGTAATGGGACAATTGGCTGCTCAGCTGTTCCATAGTCAGGTGTTATTCCCTCATTATCCCATTTACAAGGAGTAGATAAAAGGTCCAAAATGTATTTCAAGTGTGCTTTTTGCATTTGGAATCTGTTGCTGTCAACTCTCAATATGAGATCCAAAGAACTGTCACTATCAGTGAAGCAAGCCATCATTAGGGTGAAAAAACAAAACAAACCCATCAGAGAGATAGCAAAAACATTAAGTATTGCCAAATCAACAGTTTGGAACATCCTTAAAAAGAAAGAACGCACCGGTAAGCTCAGCAACACCAAAAGACCCGGAAGACCACGGAAAACAACTGTGGTGGATGATCGAAGAATAATTTCCCTGGTGAAGAAAACACCCTTCACAACAGTTGGCCAGATCAAGAACACTCTCCAGGAGGTAGGTATATGTGTGTCAAAGTCAACAATCAAGAGAAGACTTCACCAGAGTGAATACAGAGGGTTCACCACAAGATGTAAACCATTGGTGAGCCTCAAAAACAGGAAGGCTGATTAGAGCTTGCCAAACAACATCTAAAAAAGCCTTCACAGTTCTGGAAAAACATCCTATGGACAGATGAGACCAAGATCAACTTGTACCAGAGTGATGGGAAGAGAAGAGTATGGAGAAGGAAAGGAACTGCTCATGATCCAAAGCATACCACCTCATCAGTGAAGCATGGTGGTGGTAGTGTCATTGCGTGGGCTTGTATGACTGCCAATGGAACTGGTTCTCTTGTATTTATTAATGATGTGACTGCCGACAAAAGCAGCAGGATGAATTCTAAAGTGTTTCGGGCAATATTATCTGCTCATATTCAGCCAAATGCTTCAGAACTCATTGGACGGCGCTTCACAGTGCAGATGGACAATGACCCGAAGCATACCGCGAAAGCAACCAAAGAGTTTTTTAAGGGAAAGAAGTGGAATGTTATGCAATGGCCAAGTCAATCAGCTGTCCTGAATCCGATTGAGCATGCATTTCACTTGCTGAAGACAAAACTGAAGGGAAAATGCCCAAAGAAACAAGCAGGAACTGAAGACAGTTGCAGTAGAGGCCTGGCAGAGCATCACCAGGGATGAAACCCAGCGTCTGGTGATGTCTATGCATTCCAGACTTCAGGCTGTAATTGACTGCAAAGGATTTGCAACCAAGTATTAAAAAGTGAAAGTTTGATTTATGATTGTTAATCCGTCCCGTTACTTTTGGTCCCTTAAAAAGTGGGAGGCACATATACAAACTGTTGTAAAACCTACACTGTTAACTTGATTTGGATGTAAATACGCTCAAATAAAGCTGAAAGTCTGCACTTAAAGCACATATTGTTTGTTTCATTTCAAATTAGAATTGTGTAGATGTCCCAATATTTATGGACCTGACTGTATGAAAATAGGGCAGAGTGCATCGCTCTTCACAAATGCGCTACCCTAACACAAACATTAGTGCAACCCAATGGCATGATTGGTCCTTAAGTGGAAACATAGGGGGATATTTTTAAAATATTTTATGTGATATTCACCAAATATTCACAAGTGAATAATAATTCCCAGTAATTTAAAGCATATGCACCATGAATATACACCTACAGCAAATCTTTGTTGACATAGCACAATCATTTTTATAAAATACTGTTAGATGTGAGGCTCTGGAGTGTGTTGAACATACAGTATGCTTGGAGGAATGGAGCAGCCCACAATTAGGTGGGCTCCATTCACAATTAAAGTGATTGTAAAGCTTTAATTTTTTTTTTCATTAACCACTTGAGGACTGCCCCACGGAGATATACTGGGGCAGGGCTGCCCTCCTGTGCGAAATCAGGTACATGTATGTAATTTTGTGCACAGGGTCTGGGGCGCGTGCATGCCGCCAGTGACCTGCTCCTGCTGTGATTGGACATAGTGGGAGCCAATCAGCGGATCCGGAACTGCCAATCATTCACAGGAGAGGCAGAACGGCGGTCTACCTATGTAAACAAGGCAGACTGACGTTCTGTCAGAGAGGAAGATGGAGATGTTGTGTTAAGCAGAAACACGGATCTCTGTCTTTCTCCAGTTAGGCCACCACCCACACAGTTAGAAAGCACTCCCTAGGAGCACACTGAACCCATTGATCGCCCCTGCCAGTGTCATTAGTACAGTGACAGTGCTTTTTTTTAGCAGAAGATTTTATTGAACAAATCCGCATTACAAAACAAATGCCTAAAGGCATCTAACAAATTGCACAACAATGTAATCAGTAACAAAAGGAGACATTTGAGTTATATGAATCTGTACTTTGCTGCTATCATAGAGGAAACAAAGGAGGAGACACAGTCCTCCCATTCCTCTTTGCTGAGAGCAGGAATGTCTGCCTTCCACTTGAAAACGAACGAGTCAGTTTATTGTCATGGGATACAGTCAGATATAAATAGAGGGAGGATATAGGTTGTCCCATCACACTGGGAGGTGAGAAGGCACTCCACGGAGTCTGATTCAAGAACAGACTCTGAGAACTGAGCCCCGATGGCATGCCTCAATTGCCAGTATCTAAATTCAAAGGATTTAGGCACTGAATGCACTCGACTGCTTTTCTGAAAGGGCATAAGTCTACCATCTATCATCACATGTTTTAATGTGGTGATTTATTTTATTTCAGGTACTTATATGGCGCTGTCAATTTATGCAGTGCATTACATATACATTGTACATTCACATCAGTCCCTGCCCTCAAGGAGCTTACAATCTAAGGTCCCTAACTCACATACATACACAGTAGGGCCAATTTTTTTTATACAGGATCCAATTAACCTACCAGCATGTCTGTGGAAGGAAACCGTAGTACCCGGAGGAAACCCACACAGGCACAGGGAGAACATGCAAACTCCAGGCAGGTAGTGTCGTGGTTGGGATTCGAACCAGCGACCCTCTTGCTGCTAGGTGAAAGTGCTAACCACTACACCACTGTGATCCCCCTTCTTGCCCATATCGAGGGGTCCAGGACAGTATATAAGTGAGGGAGAAAAGTATTTCCCCACAGAGGAGTATGTGGGGAGACATGAGAGGGTTTCCTATATATCACCCTAGCCCACTGTCAAACCCGTATAGGGGTTTTCATAGGGGTTGTCACTGCGGGGTGAGCTCTATGTCCCCTGAACACTAAATTGCTCAATGCAGAATAAGATCCCAATATTGCCGCCTCCAGAGACACAACGGGATTCTGTCTAGGCTGGGAGAACCACCATCTTACAGTTACAAGGACAGCCACCCAGTAGTAGAGCTGAAAGTTCGGGAGCGCCAATCCACCGCCAGACAACGGAAGGTACAGTATACGCTTTGCTATCCTCTGGGGCCTCCCAGCCCAAACAAAAGACACCACTACCCCCTCCAGCCACCCCAAAGAAGGTCTTAGGGGCACAGGGCAGGGTATTTCAAAAGAAATATAAAAAACTGGGTAAGTATATAATTTTCAGTAAATTAACTTGTGACGAGACCCTTGCTCGCTCTGTCCACTCTCCCGACACTCCTCTGTTTCTAGTCAGTCAGCTTGCAGATCACAACGTCTGATGGTTCGGTCAACCAAGGATCCGGGATCCGAACTACAGCTATGTGCCGTCCGGAATCCATTAGAACACACACCAGGCAGGCTGTATGTAAGTTCAAACAGGAAGACAATTTATTGGAAGAACACAGCACACTTTTATACAGAATTTGGAACATCCTGCCCCCAACAACCGCTTTCCTATTGGTCAATTGTAAAGTACCTGCAGTTCCCATTCAGGTCCTCTCCAGACATGCAAATGAGGGCTCAAAAATGAGTCAGTAGTGATTGGTCAGATAGCTTGACCAGGAAATGCAAATGAGGACTTGAAAATGAGTCAGTAGTGATTGGTCAGATAGCTTGACCAGGAAATGCAAATGAGGACTTGAAAATGAGTCAACAGGGATTGGTCAGATAGCTTGACCAGGAAATGCAAATGAGGACTTGAAAATGAGTCAACAGGGATTGGTCAGATAGCTTTGACCAATGCAAGGAGACAGAAGCCCCAGGGGGCAATCAATAAACACAATAGTCAGACACAGAACAATGGTTCCCTAACGAGCCCTCAATACACATTACTCTGAGTGTCAATACCTCTCTTAGCAGACAACAGGTGCGGTCATTAGCACACCTGACAATAGGTGAATGGGGAGCCACCTTAGACAGTCCGGCTCCTCAGAACTTCCTGGGATGACCATATTAGGAGTGGACTTCCTGCTCAGATACCTCATGGCAAAGGGAACAATTGACCTTGCTGACAAATATGAAGCAATTCAACCTATCACCCATCTGTCCTTAAATTCCAGTGATGGTGAACACCATCACATAACTCTTCCTATCGGTG
>NC_138771.1:212473435-212575935 GCF_965119305.1 Pelophylax lessonae | reverse complement strand
AAATAAAATAAAAAATGGCTTATTCACACAAGTTCTCTATTATGTTTGTATCCAATGATTTTAGTGTATTTTAGTGTATTTGTAGTGAAAATATTGTCTTCATAAATAGGGGGGGGTGCTGCCATGTAGCCTGTATAGGGCCCCGTCATTTCTAACAGCAGCACTGGCTATAGCTAATGTTCAGCACAAATCTATTGTAATATTTATTACATCACAAAAAATAATCTGAGATGGGTCACATCTTTGGCTAATGGTGCTTGCAGAACCAACTAAATTTTCTTCAGGGACTTAGGTAGACCCTTTGCATCAAAAACAAATGTTGTGCAGTGTTAAGCAGAATTTTGGGAAACTGCAATTTTTATTTTGTTGGTTCATAGAGCGTAACTCCACTTTTATGGGGAACCAAATAGCAAATAAGAACAAAATAATATAGCATATACAATTGTGACTAATTGAATGGTATTAAAAGTTACATTTCCTTTTTAATATGCAGCTTTCAAGATTCACTTACCACATGGATACAGACAAACACACAGGGATTTCTACAGAATAACAAAAGGTAGGAATCTGCAACAAAGTTTGTTAAAATCCTTGTAATGTACATAGATGGCTGAAAATTTAGAGGGGTTTTTTATCTAGGTAATGGGGAAGGGCCCAGATGTAGAGCTAGCCAGCAGAGAGCAAGGTAAGCTGGCAATATTGGAGGCATTAGTGGTAGGGTGACCAGAGATCCAAAACTCATGTGTAGCAGTTTTTCCAGGTATTGGGCCTGATATGGGTCTGCCATTGTTACCGGTAACACTTCCAACACATTTAAGTTGAATACCCAAGTGTGAGATTGGAGACAATGACCATTCCGGAATCTTTGGTTTATTTTGTTTATTTTGTAATGGTGATGTGAGAAGAAAATGAGTGGGATACTCCTCTGGCTGAACTAGGTTTAACTGAGACTCTTTACAGAAAAATGCCTGTTAGCGCTGTCTTGACGTCAGCTGAATGCCGGCCAACGCTTCCTGGTGCTTGAAGATACTGTTTTGCTGAACTGTGCTAGAACTTCGACTTTAACACTCTGGTTAACTCAGAAGATCCAGGACTGTAATAACACTTGACTCTTGACACTCTGTTTAGCTCAAAAGCCCGGTGAACAGCTCCCTCCAGCCCTTCACTGACTGAGGTAGCTCCTTGTAACTGCTTGTGCTGCTGCAACCCTCAACACTGTACACTGCACACTGCATGCTGTACACTTAACTCTTCAGGCCCCAACTGCTGGCGCCCCCTTTACATTTCAGGGTCCTCTCATTAGGCACCCCCTCTGACACTTCTGGGTCCTCTGACTAGGCCCCTTCTTTACCGCTAGCTAACTTCTAGATCCCAGGGACTTTCACCTTTAAGCTAGGCAGACCCCTTAGGGTAGTTCACAGTACTCACGAATTTGGAATGCTTTCCTGGAACTGAACCCCTCTTTCTCCACTGGTCCTCGGCACACCGGATCCTCTCTGCAGCTCAGCTCTCTCTCTCTACTCTCAGGCAAGCCACCCGAGACACCCGATCCTTCTGACAGGAGGAGAGGCAGCCGTACTCTCCCTCCAGGGACTCTGCTTCCGGCCAAAGATACTGCGTCATGCACTTCCCTCAAACGTATACCCCCTCCCAGAATCCTCTGCGGCAGAATCTGCCTTCTGGGGATACAGATACAGGCCTGAATGTGCCTCTGATTGGGTTTCCTCCACTGCCCAATGAGAGCCAGTGGGGGGACTCCCCTCTCAGCAGCCACACCTGGGAGATATGACAGCCCAGCTGAAAACATGGCCCTGCTGTTAGGCAGCCAAGGCCCACTATACTTTGCCTAGCACCTACCTTGTAGGGTGCTACACATGGTAGGTAAGTTTACAAATCCAAAGTGCAGCCTCATAATATCTAACAAGGATATAGTATGCGACTGGACAAAACTTCCCTAAACTGCGTTCTTTGCTAGACAATTTTAAATGAGATAGAATTCTAGGAACAAAGAACAGGAAAAATGGGAGTGCTTTAAGAACATACTAAATAAAGGTATTGTCCAGTGCATTCCAACAGGGAATAAGTTTAAAAGAGCTAAAAGAAAACCCTGGCTGGCTAAACTCCAACATAAAAATGCATATAAAAACAAAAGTAAAGGCCTTCAAAAAATACAAGGCTGAGGGGTCATTGTCAGCATTCCAACATTACAAAGAATGCAATAAGAAATGTAAGAGCACAATCAAGGCGGCTAAGATAGAACATGGAAGGCACAAAGCAGAAGAGAGTAAAAAAAAAAACATGAAATTCTTTAAGTACATACATAGTAAGAAAGAGAGTCCAGAACATATTGGCCCCATAAAGAATGATAGAGGGAACTTATAAACCTAAATATGTGAACAATGTCATTAATAAATAGGATGAGATATAAAACATAAAAGTCCATGAAATTCATAAAAGGTCCATATATGCAACAGTTCACATAAGTCCTTGAATAAAGAGATCCCAATACCAAACAAGTGATTTCAATGAAAACAAATGAGGGAAAGGTGTTTCAAGGTGCTTGTTAAAGTGCAGGTATTCCCCTTACCAGACGGGTGAAAAATAAGGTGCAATATATCTCCAAACAAAAAGATGCGTGCAGTGATATAGATAGCCCAGCTCTGCCCACGTCGTGGCCGGTTTGAGAGTCAGTGGCGGCTGGTGCTCAAAATTTTTGGGGGGCGCAAAAAAAAAAATGTAATAGGTATTGCTTCGCAGCAAAAAGTGCTGTAAAAAATTGCGTGACTTAACAAACAATCATTAGGTTGGTTCATGATTGACTAGCGTGTCCCCATTCAATGCACAGTGACCAGCATGTCCCCCATCAATGCACAGTGACCTGACCAGCATGTCCCCCATCAATTCACAGTGACCACCTGACCAGCATGTCCCCATCAATGCACAGTGACATTATTCAGACTACTTAAGGTTGGTTGCTATGGGTTTCTGTACTTTGAACGTTGCTCCTTGGACTGCCATTAAATAGAACTTTCTCTCTCTTCCCCCCCCCCTTATTTTGCTGAACCTAATTCCAGCACTGACCTTAGTTTATATCTTTGTTCTCCTTATTTTCTTACCTATCGCATCTGCATTTGTTTGCACTTGGATCAGTTAGCTCATTTTACTTATATCTTGCCCATTTTTCTCTTAATACACTTCTTCTTTTTCTCATGATTTTCATATTCACATATACTGTACAATGTTTTGCTATTGTCCTGAGACTGGTTACATTGGTGTTTTACTTTGATTCTACTTTAGGTCTTTAATTTACATTTTTGTTTTCTTTTTTTTATCCTATACCTTTTTCTAATGCAATGCCATAAATGTATACATATGATGGATATTATAGTGAAGAACAGTGACTTACCTTGCTTTGGGTACTTTATATATCATTCTTTATGTTTAGTCATATTTCCTTGAACTTCACTACTCTTCCTACATCACAACTAAAGTGTATGTGCACTCTCAGTGTTGTTCTTTAGTGAGTGTGCTCCTGAGACTTCTTCATTCTGCTCATGGATCTATGGAAAACTCTAAGCAGAGAGGAGTGGAGTCACTTACCGGTGGTGGTCTGGACGGATGGATCCGATTCCGGTCCGGTGACTCCGGTCTCCTCTCCGCTCTCTGCCGGTGCCGCCGTCACTCCCGTCTCCCGCCGTTACCGTCTGTCCACTCCAGTCGGACTCGGTGCGGCAGCGTGACTGACGCACGCGACATGACGTCAGCGGGGTCAGTATGGGGCCATGGGATGTCCTGGATGATGATTGGTCCAGGCTGTAGACTGGACCAATCACAGCCAGGATATCAGGAAAGTGGGGGTGTCCAAGCGCAATGACTTGCGCCCAGGTTACGCCCCCAGAAGGCAGCCAATCGGCGCCTCTTCTGGGATGTAAACCCCACCCCCCCCCTAGCCACCAGTGCCTTTACATAGGTCGGCGAACACAATTTTTTTTCACAACTTTATTTGTTCGTTTTGTAATTTTTTTTTCTTTTTTTTTTCTTTTTTTTAGGGGCAGGGGGGCGGCGCCCTGGCACCCCCTATGCACGGGCCGCCACTGTTGAGAGTAGATAAACTCTTACCAGATGACATAAAACTTAAGGTGTATGGATAACTTCTGGATATCTTTCAGCTCAATGGTAATGACCGTCCCCCAAGCTTGCGGCTCCCTGTTGTCCCTTGGAAGTGAAACTTCATCCAGGTGTTCACAGGTGATTTCCCAAAAATAGACAAGGGGGGACTAATAGTGCATTATCCTTATAACTTTTATTGCTGATACTCAAAGATGCACTTACAGTTAAGACGATATAATAAGCTTGCTGGAACCCTGTAGATCCGTGGCCGCCTGCAGTGTGGACCGCGGATGTAGTTAGTGACGGCGCGCCTTCTCTCTGACGCGTTTCGTCTGCTCTGAGGAAACGCGTCAGAGAGGAGGCGCGCCGTCACTAACTACATCCGCTGTCCGCACTGCAGGCGGCCATGGATCTACAGGGTTCCAGCAAGCTTATTATATCGTCTTAACTGTAAGTGCATCTTTGAGTATCAGCAATGAAAGTTATAAGGATAATGCACTATTAATCCCCCCTTGTCTATTTTTGGGAAATCACCTGTGAACACCTGGATGAAGTTTCACTTCCAAGGGACAACAGGGAGCCGCAAGCTTGGGGGACGGTCATTACCATTGAGCTGAAAGATATCCAGAAGTTATCCATACACCTTAGGTTTTATGTCATCTGGTAAGAGTTTATCTACTCTCAAACCGGCCACGAGGTGGGCAGAGCTGGGCTATCTATATCACTGCATGCATCTTTTTATTTGGAGATATATTGCACCTTATTTTTCACCCGTCTGGTAAGGGGAATACCTGCACTTTAACAAGCATCTTGAAACACCTTTCCCTCATTTGTTTTCATTGAAATCACTTGTTTGGTATTGGGATCCTTCATTCAAGGACTTATGTGAACTGTTGCATATATGGACCTTTTATGAATTTCATGGACTTTTATGTTTTATATCTCATCCTATTTATTAATGACATTGGTGTTACTATTGTTCACAAATTTAGGTTTATAAGTTTCACAGAATTAGCGCACTACACATTTTAATCATTTGTACACTTAATTATCCTCACTGGGCAATCGGATTTTAGTTGCAGCTTTTTCATCGATTTATTTATCAGCGCTCCCTTTATACATACCAATGATAGAGGGAATTAGGCTATAAAGGACAGAGAGAGGGCAAAGGTTCTAAATAAATTCTTCTCCTCAGTCTTCACAAATGAAACGGGAGGGGAGGGGGGGGGGTATAATAACCTAGACGGTAATTTTAATGTTATTAGCATGTCAGAGGAAGCACCCTCATGGTTAACAGAAGACAGACTCAGAATTAGACTTGAAAAACTTAACATAAATAAGTCACCGGGACCAGATGGCTTACACCTGCGTGTCCTCAAGGAACTCAGCCAGGTGAAAGCCAGACCATTGTTTCTAATTTTTTTGGACAGTCTACTGAAGGGAATGGTACCAGTTTATTGGAGAAAAGCCAACGTGGCACCAATATTTAAAACTACAGACCAGTTAGCCTAACATTAATAGTCTGCAAGCTTTTTGAGGGAATAATAAGGGACTATATGCAAGATTTTAGTAATAAAAACAGTATCATTAGTAGTAATCAGCATGGATTCATGAAGAATCATTTTTGCCAGACCAACCTATTAACCTTCTATGAAGAAGTGAGCTGCCATCTAGATAAAGTTAGGCCTGTGAATGTGGTGTATCTGGACTTTGCAAAAACATTTGATACACTCTCCACAAACGTTTACTGTACAAACTAAGGTACGTAGGTATGGACCATAGGGTGAGTACCCAGATTGAAAACTGGCTTCAGGAGCGAATCCAAGTGGTGGGGATAAATGGCGAGTAATAGAAATGGCCTGGTGTGGAAAATGGCGTCCCCCAAGGATCTGTTCTGGGACCAATCCTGTTTAATTTATTCATAAATGATCTAGAGGTTTATATAAACAGCTCAATCTCAGTATTTGCGGACGGTACTAAGCTAAGCAAGGAAGGGAATGTGAATAGTAGCAATAACTTCTATACAGGATGTGAAAACCTTACAAGAAGACCTGAACAAAATAATGGTGTGGGCATCTACATGGCAAATGAGATTTAATGTTGGAAAAAGTAAGGTAATGCATTCGGGTGCCAAAAATACGAACACAAGTTACTCACTAGGGGGAGAACCTTTGGGGAAATCTAAGATGGAAAAGGACCTGGGGGTCCTAGTAGACATTAAGCTCAGCAAAAAAGGGGATTCACTCCAGAGATGAAATGATAATTCTCCCACTCTACAAGACCCTGGTCTGGCCGCATCTTGAGTATGCCGCCCATTTCTGGGCACTGGTCCTTAAGAAGGATGTGCTGGAACTGGAGAGAGTCCAGAGAAGGGTAACAAAGCTAATAAAGGGAATTAAGGACTTCAGCTACAAGAAAAGACTACAAGAATTTAACTTATTCTCTCTGGAGAGGAGACACTTGCGAGGGGATATAATATCAATGTACAAATAACATATTGGTGACCCTAGCATAGGCAACAAACTTTTCAGTGAAAGGGAAATTAAAAAGACACGCAGCCATTCACTAAAATTAGAAGAGAAGCGGTTTAACCTTAAACTGCGTGAAGGGTTATTTACTATCAGAGTGGTAAGGATGTGGAATTCTCTTCCACAAGCAGTGGTATCAGAAAATACAAAATATCAGCAGGAAGTATCGATAGTTTAAAAAAACTGTTAGATGGGCACTTTAACGACCACAACATAAAAGGGTACGCGATGTACTATTGACAGCACACACAAATACACACACACTCATCAAAGGGTGAACTGGATGGACTATTGACTTTTTTCAACCTCACTAACTATGTAACTATGTATCATTCAGCCCATTTTTAATCTCAGATTTTACCAGTTACAAGTTCTAGCTTATTTCATTTAAGAAACTTGAACCTTTCTGCTATAACTAAGGGCTTTGGTGAAAATAATATTTTCAACAATTCTCACTATTTATCTATAGCTTTTACACAAGGGCTTTTCTAGTGCTGCTACGATGTGCACCAGGCAGTATATTTTTACAACAATAACAATTAAATTGCTGCTGCATGTTTCCCTGGGGGGAATGTAATTCACTGAAAAATGCTGTTTCAGCCTCTATGTATGTGGTGGAGTCATATACAGCTCTGTCAAATGTTTCTAGTTTGGCAGTGTAGCCAGCCATGTTCAAGATATGACCCCAGCTCACACTCAGGCTTAGGGCTTGGTCACACCATATCCATATCTGTTTAGCTGTGGTTTAAACACACCACCACATAGGTATAGTGTGAAAAGGGCACATACAAAACACTTGTTTACATCATACATATGGCTTCTCACGTTTCACAATTTAAAGAGAACTATAAAATCACAAAAAGGTTCACAAAATGTTATTACACCTTTAACCAGACTTTATAAATATGATTTTGCTCCTTCTTAAAATTGAACAAATACTTATGAACAAGCTTTTTGTGAAATACAATGGCTACCTAAATAGAAACCAAACTCATTTTACAGTACTTGTGAAATTGAAAAGAAGTTTAATTGACTAACAAACTACTATTTAGCAATTAGGTACTCAAGTTCAAGTTTTGCAATCTATGCAACATGGTCTTGCAAAATAAGTAATAACAAAAAGACCACATACGTTATAACCTGATTTTCTTGGAAGGACAATCGCTGAGTTGTCCTTTCAAAAGTTTTGAGACAGGAAGTATAACAAATGGTATATTTTCACAAATGTGAAGTTTTGATTTTCCGAGAAATCGAACCCACAGTATATAATAAATCATACAATATTATGCAAATCAGTTCTTGTTCATTGTTTTCCTACCCTTGTACCTTACATTAAATCAACATTTTTTTAAAGATATGAATGAACTGACTAACTGAAAAATTGAGACTAAGCCAAAATTACATGGAGTAATTTTGTATTGTAACAATTTGTTCCAAATAGATTGCAACATTTCTAGTTCCTTATTTATTTATTCAGGCCTTGCCTGTACTCTTTGCTTGACCAGCAATCCTAACTCTATAGCTCTGTCCCAGAGACAAGCAACACCCAGTTAAAAGCATTATTTGGTGGTGTGAACGTTTGCCAGATGGCGCCCACATGCACTAATATCTGCAGAGCCATCCACACAGAAACAATGCAGTCTCTGCTTTCTCAGGTAAGTAACCAGAGACACCAATAATCTGCTAACTGTACTCCCAAATGTTAGCATTAATCTAACTTGACTCAAGACTTCTTGAGTAAATATATCAGCTTAGGATGATGTCAGCTGGCTTGATTTATTCATTAGCATAATAACATGACATAGCAGTATGAGGAGCTTTAGAAGGATGGAAATTGCTCAATGGCTCTCAGGCCTACATTCATACCCAAGTATGAAGTGTATACCTGTTACATAGTTCTTAATATGGTAAACAATTAATAATGTAAATTTGAAGGTAACTCCCACTTTGTCTCTCTTTATGGCATAGAAACTATATTAGAACAGAACCCCTTCTCCGATCGGCTGATCTGAGAACTTCTTTTTTCTACTGACAATAGTGAAACCTGACCTTAAAGGCCCGTACACACGAGTCGAAATTCGGCCGGGAATTTCCGTCTGACGACCGATCTGCCGATTTTTGGCTTGTTAGTATGATGCTTCCGACAACCGCCTCCGACTTTTCGGCCGAAAAAAATCTGGTGTGCAGGCTATAAAATTTTTGTCCTCCGTCAAAACACATCCGATTTTCGTGCAGTCAGTACAGATTTCGACAGGGAAAAATCTTATGAGCAAGACTGGGCATGCTCAGAGAAGAAAGAACACAAAGAAAGCAAACCAACACATGACATCACTTCTGAAGTAGAATTTTGTCGTGCAGGAAAATTCGTGTGCAGTCTAGGCACATTTCAACCAACAAAACACCACTCTGTACAAAAGATGGACGACCGGTCGGCGGAAATTCGTTGCGTGTGTACGGGGCTTTAAAGTTTCAAAATAAAGATAGGATCTGTGACTAGTCCTACTGTAGAGGCACAGTTAAAATTGAGTTTACAAATTACAAGTTGGTGTCTTTAGATTAGTCACAAAACAAATCTCAAGGCAATAACCAGTGTCAGAAGAACTACAAATGCTAGTATTTCTTAACCATCCCCCCCCCCCCCCCAAGAATGCACTGTATCACAAAGTTCATTCATCTAGTACAATTTTGTTAATATACTTTAACAATTTAACACTGAAATAAAATATATCACTGATCATTTTTTTGATTCCTCAATAAAAAAAAGTGTAACACTAAATAAAATAAACAACCATAAAATTAGGTGTATCAGACAGCACTTTTCAAAGTAGGAAACGTATTTCATCACACCAAGAAACATTTAAATCATAATATTATTTTGTTATCCCGGTCAGTTCTTCATCCAGATAATGTTAATTATCAGTTGGTATCTAATATCTTTTTTATCTCAGGATATTTCAATAACTCAATGATTGGTGCGCAATACGCCTTTGTACACTATCCTTGAAGAATTACAAATATGTAATCCATTTATCCCTTAATACAGAAAATATACTTTTACATTATTTGTCATAATAATGATTTGTACATTCTGTCTATGACCAAAAGTACCTTTACTAAGTTTGTATTTTCTCAACACTCTGGATCATATCTTCCTTTTATTAAGTGTGTATTCATAAATTTTTATGTAACTTTCCCAAGTTTATACTTTTTAAAATGTGGATAAATTTTAATGTTTTAAATGTATTGTTTTAATAGATCCTTCTACTTCCTAAAACATCTAATTCATCTAACTTTCCTATCAAGTTGGACTTAATATAACAAAGTTCATAAGTGCTGGCCAACTGTCACGTACCTTCGGGTAGAGCCTGACTAGCAGAGGAAGGCTTCTCGTATCGGTCCAGTTCAAGGACCACTGAGGTTTGCAACAGCGGCGCGAGAGTGCGGCGGGGTAAAAGTGTCTGTGAGCTTCTCCATTTGTGGCAGACAAGGGAAGCAGGTGGCAGCAGTGGTAAAGGGTGCTGGTCTGCTGCGAATGCAGGCCCGTTGTGGATGCAGGTGTGCTGAAGATGCTGGAAGCTGTTAAGATGGGTGCAGAGCCAAACAAGCCAGGTTGTACACAGGAGATCCAAAACATCAGAGAGAGCAAGCAAAGAATGGTCAAAGTTCAGGCAGAGGTTTGGCAACAGATAATCATGTAGATGCAGATAAATCAAGGTCAGGAGACAACCCGAGGTAGGACTGGAGAGAATCAGGATGGTCAGAAAGCCGGGTCGAATAAGATCAAGGACAGATGCAAGAACAGGATACAGGGAAAACTGCAGATCAGACACCGCTGCCCTAGTGCAGCTGTCAACCTTTTATATACAAAAAGGTGCCAAGAACACTTAATGCATGCACCTCTGGTGAACATTCCTGCACATGCACACATCTGTGTGCCTATGTCCATTCTGGTGGGTGCTCCGGGCTTGCATCTGTGCATGCGCATGCACCCGTGCAGCTGTCTGGTTGCTGAGTGTTCCTGACCCCAGCAATCACCTGTACTATAACTTACTATAACTGTCCGGAGTCTCCTTTGTTGAGAGCACTACTCTTGTGTGTCTAAAACCTCATATAACTATCTACTTTTTCTTGTAAAGAAATACAAACTATTACAATTTCAGTAATATTTACCTTTCTGCTGGGTCATATCAACTAATCTATATATATATATATAGCATTGAATAAAAGCT
The DNA here is from genome assembly GCF_965119305.1 of Pelophylax lessonae. Classification (NCBI taxonomy): domain Eukaryota; kingdom Metazoa; phylum Chordata; class Amphibia; order Anura; family Ranidae; genus Pelophylax; species Pelophylax lessonae. The sequence goes on along the minus strand of NC_138771.1, from coordinate 212,565,068 downwards.
ACAATACTTTTAAATCTGTAATTATTTACTATATTATTTCCTTGTGTGGCACTTTTGTATGACAGCGAATGTTAACAAATCTACTTCTAAGGCAGCTTGAAAAGTATAATAAAGAACACAAGTCTATATATGAGATTTATTCAAAATTCTCACCATGGTTCTTTCCTATCAACAAAGTGTCACACTAGGCTCTCTTTACATTACAAGATGTGGCCCACAAAGCCCACCAAATCTTCCTTAAAGCTCTCTTCCCAATGAAGGGGTTTCCTCACTCCTAGGATAGGGGGGAGGGTATGTTACAGTGTGAATTTCTGTGGATCACAGATGTCCCAGATCTGTTGGTTCAATCGGTAGTGTCATAGAGGTACAAAATAGAGTCTAAAACTCTACCCATCACATCTTTCTTCTCTCAAATCAAGCAAAATCTGTCCAAGGACAGTCAGATTTGCAGAATACCTGAAACGATGTCTCGTCCTAGGGAATAGCCCAGTACGCCCCAAGATGAGGGTGGGTAGCCCACTGCACCATAGCCAATTAGTCTAAAACATAACATTTAATAACTTATTTATGAATAAATAGTTACAGTGTGTAAGAATATATATCCACTTAAAATGGAACAACTCAAAAAAAAAAGAAAAATGAGCGAGCACCTAGGTGGTCACTTGTCTAATTGCAAGCAACACCCATAACTACAATACTGCATTCTATGCAGCTTACTTTCAGAAAATGTGGTTACACTGCCTGTGTTGATAATCTTCTGTTATATATAAATTCTATAGAATGCCTGACAGATACTATGTCATTTAGATCATACTGCCTGTATAGTAGGTTACCCAGCCTATACTTTGCTTTCAATCATGCGGTCACACTGCCTGTACTGGTAGTTTTGACGCTAAATTCTATAGAATTCCTCACAGATAACATTGAGATGACACTGCCTGTATAGCAAATTACTTAGCCTATACTAATATTTCTGCAGCTTGCAACTCTATAGGGCTCAAAACAATCCCTTAATATGGATTGCTGCTGCCCACTTAACCAAGCACTATTTGTCTCTCATTGGCCTCAGCTGTTATTCTCCCACAAACTACCAGTACATGCAGTGTGTCCGCATTGATTGAAAGACAGCTGTCAGTATAGGCTTGGATTCCTTTATTGCTTCTGGTGGATTTCCTGATTGAAACATCTTGTGGCCTGGTTTCTTCTTTTACAGTGTTTGGATCGTCTGCATTCATTTCTGTTTCTGTGCCACTTTGTTTCTTACAGTTATCTTCATGTGAGACTGATGTGGAATTTACCTCAGGTTGCAGTGTTTGTGTTAGTTCATGAAATTTTGAACACACTGAAGTTTCATCAACAGTTACAATTCTACATATAGTTACCTTCTGTGTGTCTTGGTGTAGATTTCTGTATCCCTTTTGAGATTCACTGTACCCCACAAGTACACCTTCCTTTGCAAAAGCATCCCATTTTGTACATTTTTATTTTGGGATGTGCACATAGGCTTTGCTTCCAATATTTTTTAGATAGTTCAAATTTGGGGCTTTTCCATTCTACAATTCATATGGAGATTTTGCAGTTGATTTTTCTGGTAGTTGATTTTGGAGACAGCATGCGGTCATAATCTCCTCCTCCCAGTATGTGGTTGGCATATCTACATCAAACAGCATGGTTGTTCCACCCTCACATAGAATATGGTTCAATCTTTCTGCAGTCCTGTTTTGTTCTGGGTTATATGGTACAGTCATTTGAAATATTATGCCATGCTTTCTGAGCATTGCCTGTGTGTTATTGCCTGTATATTCAGTTCCATTGTCTATGCGCAATACACTCAGCATTTTGGCAAATTTTTTGCTTACTTGAGCCAAATACTGTTCCAGTTTCTCTGGTACTTCACTTTTGTTGGATAACAGATATAGAGTAGTATACCTAAAATAATCATCTATAAAAGTGAGAAAATACTGCTTCTTTCCTGGAGTCAGTTTTTCCACTGGACTGCATAGATCTGATTTAATTAAGAGGGTTTTTTTTTTATCTCTGCTGTTACTCTGCTTTGCAATGGCTTTTCTTGTAATTTTTCCTTTTGATACTGCTGGTGCATTTTATTGTTTGATCACATGTACTTATTTTTATTTCACGTGTATAGTCATTCTCAGTTGATGTCTTTATTATGTCAGGATTTCTGTCAGGATTTCAAGTCATCAGTACCATGTGTGAATGCAGTTTAAATGTTTTTCCTGCTTGGCAGTATTAACCACCTCATTGCAGTTCAGCTGTTACAGTTAATCTGTAATTTTAGCCTTTGCAAGTAAGATATCCCCTTTTGAGATGGCACAACTGTCATCTTAGAAGGTCACTACATTGCGTTGCTTTGTGAGCTTTTTCACTGACAAAAGATTAGCTGTAAGAGCAGGGATATACAGGACATTTTTCACAAGTATCTTTCTGGTGACACTCTGGGAAATAGTACAGTAAAGAAAACCATCTCCTAGTCCTTCTGATTCCATTATTTACCCATTAGCTGTGGTGATTTTTTTCTGTTTTACTGCGGTCAAGGTGAAAAAAATACATTTCTGTAATTTGTTGTGTTACTCATAGCTCCTGAATCAACACACCATGAAAAATATATTCATTATCTGAAGCAAAATCAGTTTCTTCCTTCGCTTTTTTGGCCTTTTGTAGTTTTTGTTCTTGCATCCTAGTTTTCAGATTCTGCAATCTGCTTTTAAATAACCTTGCTTCTTGTACCCCCCAACATTCAAGTGTTTCTTGTTGTATGTTACTGTTTTTATCCCTTTTTTTAATCTTTAACCCTTTTACTGCCAGGTCCCTACGGCGCACAGACCTACAGTACTGCCTGCAGCTGGCTCGGTCCGTATGCCATATGGACCTTATTTATCCCTCTCCTATAAGCATGTGGTCACTTCAATGACTGTGAATTTATAACAGAATTGTTCAGCAGACTCTGCTGAACAATTCTGTAACTCTGATCAGCGGATTACAATCCACTGATCAGAGTTATTAACTCTGGGTGGAGATAAATGGGGAGTACTCGGATTGGGCGGGTGTGGAAAGTGGGAACCCCCAAGGATCTGTCCTGGTACCAATCATGTTTAATTTATTCATAAATGATCTACAGGAGGGGATATCTAGCACAATCTTGGCATTTACCAATGATACTAAACTAAGCAGGGCAATAACTTCTATGCAGGATGTGGAAACCTTACAAGCAGACCTGAACAAGATAATGGGGTGGGCAACTATAGGCCAGATGAGATTTAATGTTGAAAAATGTAAGGAAATGCACATGGACGTCAGAAACACAAAGGCAAGCTACTTGCTAGGGGGGGAACCTCTGGGTGAATCTAAGATGGAAAAGGACCTGGGGGTCCTAGTGGACAACAGGCTTGGCAGTGGCATGCAATGCCAAGCCGCTGCAACAAAGCCAACCGAATACTGGCATGTATAAAAAAGGGGATTCACTTCATAAATAAAGAGATTATTCTCTGGATGGACTGATGTCTTTTTTCGACCTCACTAACTATGTAACTATGTAATTAAAATGTGACTGCCCCCCACCCCCCCCATAGTGCCGCTTCCCTGACCCCAGCCTCTCCACCTCCCACCCGCTCCCTGTCACCTAAAACTGCTCCACCCACTCTCTTTTCCTATCCCCTTCATCCCCCTTCTTGCTCCCCATCACTGATTCCCCCCCCCCCCCACACCCAATCCGATCCCCGCAAACCCGATCCCCTGCAGCTACGTTTAGAACTCTGCATCCTTCCTCTGCCAATCCCGCCGGCTTCAGGTGCTGCTGGGACTTGGAGGGGATCAAACTTTGTGCCCCTCTCCAGTCCAATTATCCCCCTTACCGGCCCCTGCACCCTTGATCCATCCCTGCTGCTTCGGCTGCATCCCTCCCTTCCCCTCCCATCGTCTGCAGCTGCTGACCAGTTCTGAGCTCCGGTGGTAAGGTGTCAGGCTGAGAGAAAAAAAACATGGAGCAGACTCTGTCAAGCAGATCCACCTGCTTAGCGGGGATCTGTCTGCTGATTCTACTGATGCAGAGCAGACACGGACACAGCTCGCTCTACTCTTTGGGTTGGTCAGACAGACCACTTGTCCATTTGCGTCTGATACCATCTGATCCAATCTGCTAGATGGATGGGGAATGGGATCCCCATCCATATGTTTATAGTGGATCGGATCGGATGCAGGCGGGTGTAAACAAACACATGTCCATTTACATCAGCCTCTCCATAGAAAACCATGGGTGGTCTGATTGGGCCAGCCTGAAAAATGGATAGGCAGACCTGATCGGTCTGCTTGTGTTAAAGGGGCCTTAGACCTCGTTCACACTGGGCATACACAGTGTACCTTTACCGAGATGCACAGGTGTTCCGTGCATCTCTGTGCAGGCAGTCCCATTGATGTCATTTGGGATGTAGCAACTGCACAAACAGAGGTGTTTCTCCCAATTTGACATCCATGCAGGTCCGCGGGCATGTCCCTGTGCTCACACTGTCTGCGTTCGGGTCGTGCACCTACACCAACAGAGTGTCAGAGTGAGAATAGCAGATATGCCTGTGCAGCCGCTGCAATCAATTGACATAAATGGGACTGCCAGTACAGGGGTGCACGGAACACCTGTGCATCCCTGTGCAGGTAAACATGGCCATCCATGGGTGTACACTTTAGTATGCCACATGTGAACGGTGCTTTAGCAGTATTTAGCAGAAATTTTGTAAGTTATGTTATGTTTATGCGCACTATTAATGATTTTAGTGTATTTTTTGTGAAAATAGCGATATGATGAAAATTTGCTAAATTATTGCGGGGCTCAAAAAAACAGTAGCACATTTCTTATTCTACAGGTCATGTGCTTTCAGAAAATGTGTGGTTTGACGGGTCCTTTTGAAATTCGAAATGCTGTAAGTGAAAAATTGTAAGAGTAAATTGTTTTTATTTACAGTTTTTCGTACCTTCACTTTTCACCATTTCACTAAAAAGTGCATTATAATATGTACAAATATTTGTTATTTATTAACTCAATATAGGTTTAACTTTTATATTAAGTAGAAATTTAGCAGGAATTTTGTACATTTTGGCATGTACAGTATGAATCCATCCAAATAAGGATTTTAGTGTATTTTTAGCAAAAATATTGGTTTGATATACATTTGCTCAAATATCACAGTGTCTTAAATACCAGTAGCACCTTCTTTTTTCCTACTGGCCATGTGCTTTTAGAAGATATATTGTAGGGGGGGGGGGGGGTCTTTTAAAAACTCCGAAAGCTGTAATTGAAAACGGAAAACCTCCAGATTTTTAGAGAAATGTTTGCGTACGTCCGATGTTCACTATTTCTCAAAAAGACGCATTTTAAAATTTACAAATATTTGTTATTTATTAACGCAATACAGGTTTAGCTGTTATATTTGAAAGGAACTTTGCAGGCATTTTGTAAAAATTGCTGTGTTTGTATCTGCTAATAATGATTTTTGTGCATTTTAGCGAAAATATATTTTTGGTAAACATTTGTGCAAATATCGCGGGGCCTTAAAAATCAGTAGCACCTTCCTTTTACTCTACTGGACCTTTGCTTTCAGAAAATGTATAGTTTGAGGGGTCTTTTAAAAACTCTGAAAGCTGAAAGTGAAAAATGAAAACCATATTTACTTAGGAGCTCTCCATTTGTTCTGATACAATCTCATATTCATCTATTTGTTGTATTAAGTGACCCTATCAAACCAGGGTCAAAAGAGAAAACAGTATACCTGTAAATATAGCAGCCTCTATAGTTACCTTTCTGGTGACCCGTGTTAATAAAACAAATAGATGAATATGGGGTTGTTTCAGAACAAATGGAGAGCTTCTAAGTATCCGACTCTGGGTTACACCAATGGACTCCCAGTTTTAGGATTCAATAGCAGCTAGGGAGACCAGACACATGTAGCTACACATGGAAACCAAGACCAAACAATGTAGATATCCCTAAAGTGAGATTTATTTACAGCGAAACACACAAACAAAAATACACAGCAAATGATGAACATAGGAAACTTCAGCAAACAAGAACCATCCCCAAAGACAAAAAAAAAACGAATGAACCTAAAAACAGACTATCTAAAAATATTTTCAATATAAGGGACAAGGGTAACAGGGAATACAGGGATGCAAAGAAGGGGGTTTACAAAACCAAGGCAGCAAGGTAGGGTGCAGGATAGATCAGGATCACAGGTCCAATCTGGCAGCAAGGAGGCAATCAGAATAGTGAGGCCCTGGGGAAAGGGAGGAGCAGCCTTAAATTGCCACCTGGCACCTGAACACAGGTTTAACTGATTATTACAGCTTGCTGGCTTCTGGGAAACACCAGCTGGTGGACACTGGAACTGCAGCAATCAGACCAGAGCAGCACAGTGCCACCAGCAGGCGAACTCAATCCTAACAGATTTCCCCATTAAGGAGCAGCCTCTGGACACTCCATAGGGCCCCACCACTGGGGTCTGCAAGCCGACTTGGTACCTCACCGCCAAGGTCTGAAGGCTGGCTGAGAACCCCACCGCCGCGGTCCCAAAACTGTCTGGGTTGTCCCAAAACTGTCTGGGTTTCCTGCTGGTCAGATCCCTAAGGAGGCGCAACACGGAAGGCTTACCATTCCTTAAAGCAGCCTGTGTCCCAATGTTGGGACACTGAAAGATACCAGAACACTTAATGCCAGAGTCCCTGGCCCATGCAGGTACTCCAATGCCAGGGTGTACCATCACAACTGGATCTTCTCTCTCTCTGTTGCTAGTGACTGCTCTGTATTTTACCTGGCACTCAGGTCTGCCCAGGGCATAGGTTACCCCACTCGGGTCCCCAAATGCACCAGGGATTGCAGAGATGACCTCTGGGTCAGAACAAAGTTCATATGGAACACTGCACTTCCCCATAGGACCTTGACTACTGAGGCTGTAACAGCAGGTGCAGTTCTCATGTTTAGAGCGGCTATCTGGTCCTCCTGGCCTTGGCATAACAGGATCAGCTGGCTGTGAAAAGAACTTAGGACGAGCAACAGTAGGGATCTTAACTCACACAGACAACCCATTTAGGCCACAATACAATTCTACAATTCTTGAACTTCAGAAGCCTCAGACACAGCAGCAGGCAGGAACTTAACCCAGTCAACAGAGTCCGGCTTAACAACAAGTAGTAAATTGGCATAGTCCAGCTGGGCAGCAGCCCAGAAATCAGCATAGCCCAGCTGGGCAGCAGCCGGGTATCAGCATAGTCCAGCTGGGTAGCAGGCTGCAGGTCACCCACAGCAGGATTGGAAACAACGTCAGGTCACCTGTGGCAGGCTTGGCAACAGACGGCAGCATGGAGGAAGGATGAACCCCATCGGCAGGCAGCAGCATGGACCCAAGATAGCTTAGCAACAGACGGCAGGTCACCTGCAGCAGGCTTCGCAACAAACGTCAGGTCACCTGTGGCAGGTTTGCCAACAGACGGCAGGTCACCCGCGTCAGGTTTGGCAACAGACGGCAGCATGGAGGAGGGATGGACCCCATCGGCAGTTGGCAACGTAGAGGAGGACTGTATCTCATGGGCAGTCAGCATCATGGAGGAGGACTGGATCTTATCAGCAGTCATCAGCATGGAGGAGGACTGGATCTCATCAGCAGTCATCAGCATAGAAGAGGACTGGATCTCATCAGCAGTCATTAGCATGGAGGAGGAATGGACACTATCAGCAGGTAACATAGATAGTGGCAGAGTTTGGGCTTAGACACTGGAGTCCTGCAAGAAATTGCATTGTGCTGACCAGAGTGTACTGCTGATAAAAAAGTAGTAACAGTACTGCAGAGAATAGAGGGAGGATTAGAAGAAGCACAGGAAAAGGCCTGAGGCATTGCTATGGGTAATGGTACTGCAGGGGGGAGCCTTCAATATATTACATACAGTGGAAGTGTGGTTACTGGTTGCAGGGTACTGATCTACAGGAGGAAAAAAACACTCAGTAGCAGCTGTGGTTGCTAAGGGTAACAGAGGAAGGGATTCTTGATATTTAGCAGCAGATCTAATTTTATGTGACTCATCTAGCACTGGGGATAGGATCTCTGACCAAGCTTGTAGCAGAGGGTGAACTAAAGTCAGTTTGTCTTTCTCTTGCTCACATTGCTCAATTAACTACTTTACCGCTGCTCACTGAGCTGCTACTGTGGCAAAGTGGCTCGATAACGTCTGATGACGTAGACCTACGTCGCCAGACATTCCCCTCTCTCGGCTGCGCGTGTGCACCGCCGGAGGCTCGCTCCTGCTGTATTCAGTCACAGCGGGAGTCGGGCCAGGGGAGGAGTGGCGGTGATCACCGCCGCTCTTCCCCGATCGTCGGGGAATCGAGTGTGGAGATCCGCCCGCTTGTGTTTACGGATCTCCTAAGTGACAGGCAGGGTCAGATTGCAGGGTTCAGCATAGCTGAACCTGCGATCTGTCCCTGTGTCACCCAGTCACCTCCCCCCACACACGTTAGTAAGCACCAGGCATACATTAACCCCTTGATCACCAATAAAAATTAACCCCTTCCCTGCCAGTGTCATTTTTACAGTAACCGTGCATATGTATAGCACTGATTACTGTAGTAATGTCACTGGTACCCCCAAAAGTGTCAAAAATGTCAGTCAAGGGTCCGATCTGTCCGCCGCAATGTCGCAGTCCCGCAAAACAAAATCGCAGATCGCCGCCATTACTCGTTAAAAAAAACCCACCAAAAATGACAGAAATCTTTCCCTTAGTTAGTAAACGCAATAACTTTTGCGCAAACCAATCAAAATACGCTTATTGCAATTTTTTTTACCAAAAATATGTAGCAGAAAACAAATTGGCCTAAAATGATAAAAAATTTTGATTTTTAAATTTTTTGGGGGGAATTTCATATAAAAAAATGTGAAAAATATTATTATTTTTTCAAAATTGTCGCTCTTTTTTTATTTATGGCGCAAAAAGTAAAAATCGCACAGGTGATCAAATACCACCAAAAGAAAGCTCTGTTTGTGGGAAAAAAAGGACGTAAATTTCGATGGGGTACGGCATTTCATGGCCGCGCAATTGTCAGTTAAAGTCGCACAGTGCCGAATCGCAAGAAGTGGCCCAGACGTAAGACAGCAAAATCCTCCGGTGGTAAAGTGGTTAAAGACTGCACAGCAGCAATACATATTTTCAATATAAGGGACAAGGATAACAGGGAATACAGGGATGCAAGGAAGGGGGGAATAATGACAAGAGCAATGCAGCAGGGTAGGGTGCAGGATAGATCAGGATCACAGGACCAGTCTGCCAGCAAGGAGGCAATCAAAATAGTGAGGCCCTGGGTAAAGGGAGGAGCAGCCTTAAATAGCCACCTGGCAGGTGAACTCAGGTGTAACTGATCATTATTGCCTGCTAGCTTTTGGGAGACACCTGCTGGTGGACACTGGAACTGCAGAAATCAGCCCAGAGCAGCACAGTGCCACCAGTAGATGAACTCAATCCTAACAGATTTTCCCCTTAACTTCTTCCGGCCCGCGCTATAGCCGAAGTACGGCTACAGCGCGGGCCCTAATTTCCGGGAGGCCGTCTTTATACGGCCTCCCAGAAACAGGCTCCCCGCGCGCTCCCATGAGCGCGCATCGGGAAAAATCTGTGTTGCCCGTGTCCCTTGGACACAGCCAATCACAGATCGTGGTAAATGGCCAACCACAGCGGCCATTTACCACGTGATCGGCCCATGCAATGAGAGATGTGAAACATATGAGATCATCTCTCATCGCCAGCTCTACTTCCTCACACAGAGACTGCAGTGTGAGGAAGGAGCAATGCCGATCAGCCGTTCGGGGCCCCAGAAAAATGTAATCAGGGCACTGATCACCAGTGCCCTGATTACAACAGAGGTAAATAAAATACAATGTGCCCACCATCAGTGCCCACAGTGCCCTCCATCAGTGCCCCTCATCAGTGCCCATAGTGCTGCCAGTCAGTGCCCATCAGTGCCTGCTCATCTAGGCACTGATGAGCACTGACTGGCAGCACTATGGGCACTGAGCGTGGGCACTGATGGTGCTGCCCATCAGTGCTTATCAGTGCCGCCCATCAGTGCTCATCAGTGCTACCCGTCAGTGTCCATCAGTGCCACCCATCAGTGTCCAGCAGTGCCGCCTCTCAGTGCCCATCAGTGCCGCCCGTCAGTGCCGCCTCTCAGTGCCCAGCAGTGCCGCCTCTCAGTGCCCAGCAGTGCCACCTCTCAGTGCTCATCAGTGCCGCCTATCAGTGCTCATCAGTGCCGCCTATCAGTGCCACCTATCAGTTCTCATCAGTGCGGCATATTAGTACCTCCTCATCAGTGCCACCTCATCAGTGCCCATAAGTGCCACCTCATCAGTGCCCATAAGTGCCACCTCATCAGTGCCCATCAGTGCCGCCTCATCAGCGCACATTCGTGAAGGAGAAAAATGTATTTATTTTCAAAATTTACTCGCAGAAAATAAGAAAAACTTTTTTTTTCAAAATTTCCTGTCTTTTTTCTTTTTTTTTTGTAAGAAATAAAAAACCCAGAGGTGATTAAATACTACCAAAAGAAAGCTCTATTTGTGTGAAAAAAATGATACAAATTTCATATGGGTACAGTGTAACATGACCACGCAATTGTCATTCAAAGCGTGAGAGCGCTGAAAGCTGAAAATTGGCCTGGGCAGGAAGGGGGTGAAAGTGCCCGGTAGGCAAGTGGTTAAGGAGCAGCCTCTGGACACTCCATAGGGCCCCACCACTTACACCCAGTAACCATGTTCTTCTTATAGATATGATTAATTATTACATTCCAAAAACAACTTGAGGTTGCAGAGTTGATGCTCTGTATAGTACTACATTATCATTGCAACTTAATTTTAGGGAGTTTCAAACCCTATCAGTGCTTGATCTGTTCTGCTGGCAGAGAACAAAATTGTAGGAGGAGGATGTGTACACAGACATTTGCATAAATAGATCACCTTAAATGTGCTAAGTTCTAGAGCATCCTCTACCGCTTCCTCTATACCTGTGTGAAAATCTATAAAATTTGAATATGTAATTATTTCTGCCTGCCTGCTTTCCTTGATTTGCTTGCTATGAGGAAGGCTGTTATTGGGAGGGTGTGTGTGTGCCAGAGGCAGGCTGTGATTGGTTGCAGGGTGTGGTGGCTGAACAAACTAACCAATATAGACATGCTGTGTGTCTGTACAGTATCTTGTACCTTTGAAACGCCAGCCAATGGATGAAAACTAAACATTCTAACACAGATCATCTTCTGTGCTTTGTGTGGTTAGTTTAGAACAAGCAAGAAAGGTGATTGTCGGGGTCAACCAGGTACTTTCGATGGGAGAAGTACATGAAAGTGATAGAGATTTTGATTTGTAAAATACACGTACAGTATGTGAACACACACATAGAAAAAAAATATTTAGGGTGATGTACACTTTAATACAGATCAATATTCAAAAATCTTTAGACTTCAAGTTTTTTGTCTGTGTTTAATCAGTAAACACATGTATTTTACTTTTAAACCCATGTGAAATAGACAGCCTTAATATCACTATTTTAGTTTTTACAGTATGGCAATTTTGAGTAAAAGTTTAAGTATTCAATTCCATTATACACCAAGCTAAACATATTTTTTAATACCAGCAGTGTTATGTGTAAATACAATAATCTATGTTTGTCTAATTCCAGAGGATCTTTACAGATAGGGTGTAATCTGATATGAAGCCCCAAAATGTTATATCCATTTACACCCTTTAGGGATTGCCTAGCTAATTTTCTTTTTTTACTTGGCAGTAAAACTGATGTTTGTTATGTCAATTGCATTCTGGAGCACTACAAATGTTGTTAAAGTGTCAACTTTTTCACTCGGAGAAAAAAAGCCAATGGCAATCTATAATAGCATTTGTCACTCCCAACAGGCCATTTTAGCCAATGTATTTGTCAATGAAAGAGAAAGCCATACTGCTTGTATGGGTAAAAAAAATAATTTAATAAGCTTATGAATTTCCCCTCTTAAAATAGAGAAAACGGTGGCATTCTGTAACAATGATAAATATGCCCCCAGCCTGGCCGATTTATTCATGGAACTAGCCTTGTGGGCTAGGTACTTGGATGACATCCTTCTCCTATGTGAAAAAGCACATATGAATCTCTCTTTTATGAAAACTCCTAATGAGAGTAATAGAGGGATTTTTTTGAATTATAAGCCTAGCCAGATGGAAATATATTATCCTTGATCTTAAAATATCCCAGGATTTTAATTTAAAACCACGGACTGAAATTCCTTCATCCCACTCCCACAGCTGCCATCATCAATTTTGGTTGCGTTAAGTCCCAAATAGACAATTTATGCGTATAGGGCGCAACTGTACTACTACACACAATCTTTTCACACAGGCAGAAATTCTGAGAGAAAGATTTTTAGAGAAAGTCTTTATTACTTCCTTTTAGTCCCAACATTTTGCTATTAAAAAAAGAATTGCAAGACATTGGCATATCTTACTACATGATAGGATTTTGGGTTCCAAATTGCCCCAACGACCCCAAATTATATATAGATGAGTACTAAAAGATTGAGTTGCTCCCAACATACTGGATCTCTTTTTCCTTCTTTCAAGATTGAACAGGCTATTACCCATTCTATAAATGCTCCATTTGTCAAATTAATGGATGTAAGGATGGGGGGACATGACCTAACCTCAGACCGTGATGAGCGCTTAAGTCTGGTGCTCCTGTGGGATGAGGACATTTATCTGTTCCAGCCAAGACCTAGTTGGCTTCCTAAAGAGGGAAATCGAACCGTAGCAGGTCCTCCTTCTACTTGCGAACTTCACGGGACACAGGCATGCAGCTTAGCTGGCAGATCCTGGATATCTTTTGCACACAGGCTGCCAACATGGCTGCGGCCTCCCCGCCTGCCTCATAATCCACCACACAGGAGGTAAGCATACAAAATCACTCCAGCCTCACGCCACCATGCCTGAGGAGAGAACTTACCCCTCAAACCGATAATGGCTCAACAAAACACCCTCAGCCTGCATGACCTACATGTAGTTGCAGCCGATAGAGACTTTCTCAGTGGCGATATTGGCGGCTATTTGGGACCTCCGCCATGACATACAAAACATTACAGAGTGAGAGTTAGAGATAGAGAATATCACTTTCCATCAGGAATCACACATAGAGCAATTACAAACCACTCAAGATGGCCACACTATCCAGCTCAGAGATATGCAAAGGCACTTAGAAGATCTGGAAAATCGCGGTTGCAGAAAAAACCTGTGAATCCGGGGTATTCCGGAGTCTGTTGAAAAGAATCAAATTATACAAGTGGTATCAAACATATTCAATGATTTATTAGACAGACCTACATCCAATGCTATTGAAATGGAAAGAATCCATCAGGCACTATGCCCAAAAGGAAGGGAAACTGATCCACCAACAGACATCATATGCTAAAAAGGTCTCAAATTGCTCTTAAATAAGAGTACAACAATACACTAGCAGTGCTAAAACAGATAAAACGTATATGTTGATGTTAAACTAATAGTCCAAACAAGAGTGAAAGTGCTGTGACAATGTAGATAGCATAGCATCCGCTGTTAGAACATCTGTGGAATGTTCGGATATAATAATATATAACTTCCTTCACCGTGGTGCCTCATCAATCTACAAAGCACCTTCACCACACCACCATGAATTCCCTGTGGCAATGGACACTCACCAGAAAGTAACTTTCTAAGCACTTTGGAACACCATTGGAAGACTTGTATCCCCCAGGGTCAATCACTGTCCCACTGCTCTGCAGGTCAGGATCCTCTCAGCTGTCATCAATCCTCACAGTCATATACGTAAATACTCCAAGGTAAACAAGCTCCGCAGATACTGCCTGCAATACCAGACAGTGAGAATAATAGAAAGGAAGGAAGCCGATAAATTACATTTGTCTCTCTTTAAGAGTTGCACTTTTTCCCTCATTTTAATTTTCCATTTGGATTTGTAATCTTATACATTGCATTAGCGTTGGGTGAGTGGGTTCATCACATTTAATTTATACCTACTCCTGTTTTAGACATAATATGCTGTCTCTCCAGTTTTCGCAGCAAAGAGGTAAACCTTTCGAAAGCACGGAATCATATACCTATCACCTTTGAATCTGCTGAAGTCAAGATTTCTCAAGACCTGTCAAACATAACCTTACAACATTGTGAAGATCTTCACCCACTACTAGACGTTTTGCGAACACGGGCATACAATGTAGATGGAAATTTTGCTTCTGCCTCTGCATCCATTGCTGCACGCACAGCCATGTTAAAAGTTCCAGAAGACCTTCCCCAGATTTGTGAACACCTGGATATCCCTTTAGTGCAAATACTAGACTGGTAGAGCGAATTCCACATTCCTTCCATTACGAGGGTTCCACACAGAAAAGATCAGATGGATGTCCAATCCTCTCGCCAACTACACCATAGATCACTGAGTTTAGGATCACTCGTTCTGCCTGCTTGCAGATCTCTTCAGGGGCTCAGCCCAACAACAACTCCCGCCCATCGGAGACCCAGACAGGAGGCCTAGATCGATCATGGACACCTCCATCTGCTTCACAGATAAGTTCTTTCTTTTATTGTTAATTTTCCATCTTTGAGCATACTTCAACGGTCATCACAGAAGGCTGAATTTCATACATCCGTCACCACCCACTGCACATTTCTCTTGAACTTTTCCTTTCAACACTGAAAGACACCAATGATGAAGCAACTTCCTAAGGTGGGCATAACGTGATCAATTGTGGCCTCCCCCCCCCCCATCCCCAGATAAACAGATATTCCTAAATTGACAATATCTGCTAATCGCCATACCAAGTCTTTAAGTCAGGGATCAACCCTAATATATCCCTCTAAAACCAGGACTTGCCACACAATGGCATTCTTTCTCACTTTGGAACTAGCTCTGGGATGTGAGATGAGCACTGCTGCCAACTGACTTATTCCTGCTCACGCCCTGATACGCCATCATCACCCGAAGCAATTTGGTTTGCAGAACATCTCTCAAAAACACCCATCTACTCTATCTATAATCTCACTGAAGGTCAACAAAATTGATGTAGTACTTAATGTGTCAGTTGATGTCATTATCGCTGATTATAATGAATCCCCAGTGATTCTATAACTGAATGTCTTCGCTCATCTATTTGGATAATGTTCACTATTATTATTGCTCCCAAGAAAACAATTTAATTTAGAGTTAATAGACTCCCAATGTACCCGTTCCTGAGTTTAACAGTGTTCTATTATTACTGTAAAGAAAACAATGGATCTTTACCTCTCACTTAAGTTTAATGCTACAAAGAGAGTCATATATATAAGCGGGATACCTTAAATATAAATCTAGTCTATACAGACATTGTACAAATTTCCAATTTCCACCTTGGCTTTAGACATGAGCCTAATCTTACAACATGATAAGGCCCTCTTAAGAGCTATACTCTATATCTCGCTCAGTATCCTCTGTTTTTTCCCTACAGTTGACATGTTTGTTTGTTTTCAGTCATACAAGTCTCTGTTACTTTGAATTTAAGGCTACACATTATGCCCGTCAAATTATCAGTTATGATGTTCTTGCAAAATATTAGGCATTATTCTAGGACACATCTACTAGAAGTCTCCCAGTGCTTATAACTAGACCTTTACGAAATGATAGATAAACCCCAACATTGTACGCTGCTTTTCACATTTAGCTCTACACACTCCTCCTGACCCCCGCTGACGAAGTCCCGTAGGACGTAACGTGTATGGGAGGAGGAGCCTTACGTTAATGACATCACTTGATGCTATCTCGTGAAGCTGACAAAGGATCGGAGCGATACGATTGTTATCCACTGTTATCTACTGCTTGCTAGCAAGAAAACTTTCTGTAAGTGAGATTTTAGTTTTATATACAGTATGCACTTAGATGCTTTTCATATACCTATATTTGATGGCTGGTTGATACACCATTCCGCTGCGCTAATGAAATAATTTGAAGGCATAGGGCTACGCTCCTATCACACCTATATGTATGTATGTGTATAAATACATATAAGTGTGTGTATATTTACCCCTATACAGAAGTTCAGATGTCATGCCTGCCTCCAAAGATGCCCAAAAAATGCCCAAAAAAACGCCTGCAACAAAAACGCCCAGGTGTGTTGTTGCAGGCATTTTTTTGGGGCATTTTTTGGGCGTCTTTGGAGGCAGGCATAACATCTGAACTTCTGTATAGGGGTATATATACACACACACTTATATGTATTTATACACATACACACATATAGGTGTGATAGGAGCGAAGTCCTATGCCTGCTAATTATTTCATTAGCGCAGGCATAGTGTTCTGCTACTTTCACACCTATATATGTGTATGTGTATATATACATACATGTGTGTGTGTGTATATATACCCCTACACAGAAGTTCAGATGTCATGCCTGCCTCCAAACACGTCCACAAAAAAGCCCAATAAACGCCTGCTACAAAAACGGCCAGTTGTAAAAGTAGCGAAGCCACTATCCTGCTCTATTGCAATTCTAATAGAAACAATCTTTTTTCTATGGCTTTCTATGGTGGTCACCCTGACATGGAAGGGTTTGGTCACCCTGCCATAGCAGTCAGAGTCAGTTAACCCTGCAATACACTACAGTCACCCTGACACTTAACACTTTCCCTACAGAAACTAGATTATTAAATCTAACTATAGTGGAAAATAGTACCCTAACTACACTAGATATTTCTTTCCTCACACTAATAATTGCTAAATGACACTTTGAAGCAGGAGTAACAGAACTGCTTCCACTCTCTTCCACGTCCCTGTATTACAATGCTAGAGATTTGGCGGGGCTATGTTATATACTGGGGGGCGTATTCACTACTGATTGGCCTCTGGACCCCCTAGTCACTCCAATCACATTCCTAGCATCCTCCTGCCCCCTCAATTGGCTTTTACTGATGGTTCTGGTCCAATCACGGGCTTTTAAAGCCCAGTTTCTGTCCCATTGCATTTTGGTCGGTTCTGGTTGCCAAATTCCGAACTTTTTCAGCAAAAAGTTTGAAATTCAGCCGAATTTCGAACAGTCAATGTTCGGGTCGAACCGATGGTTGACCCGAACCGTTTGATCATCCCTATTTATAATGAGCTGGTGGAGTGCTGAGGATCATTTTACACACTTACCTTCGACTTCTCCTTTTGGTGGAATCAAAGTGTGTATGACCTGCTGGTAATACAAGGGTCTTACAATGAGGTGAGCACATTGTATTGCTTATGGGTGAAGAGATTGTCACCTGAAGTGGATCTGTTTCTCGCACCCTCTCTCTCACTTGTTACTGGACTTTACCTGTTTAACAAGGGACTTTTGGGCCTCACTGCTATTTGTGTCTGATGTGTTATAGACACATTATTTATTGCGCTGCACTGTAGTGAACCTATATTGCCCAACGGTAAACAAGTCTCCTTTCTAGTTTCTATGATAACACAATTGTCACCAATTAAGTCAGGCATTTTAGTAATGTGAGGAGACCTCAATGTACTACTTCATTCCTTATTAGACAAGTCTACTGGTTCCTCATCCATCCCCTACTGAGCACTAAGATGCATTAACCTCTTTTTACAAGAACGTTTGGTCCATGACACCTGGCGCACACTTAACCCACAAACACGTGACTATACGCATTTCTCTATACCTCATAACAGACACTCTAAAGTGGACTATTTCTTCTTATCCCAATCCAATTTGTAATTCCTATCAACTTCTACCACTGAACTGTGGATCCAATCAGACCATAACACAATTACCCTGACTTTGTCCTTCCCGTACAATATTCAGCACAATAAATTTTGGCGTTTAAATGCCTCCTTACTCACGGACAAAGCATTGACAGCAAAAACTGAATTTTTGTAAAATCTTACCTGTAAAATTCCTTTCTCTGAGTCCTCCGACAGTCGCCGCCTCTTAATATTTGTCACTAATGGGGTTATTGACCTTTGCTCTGTAGGAGTAGCTAGGCAACAGAATATATTAATATCAAAGCTTTTAGCATATCCCACCCCCAGGGGGTGGTCCCCTCAGTCAATACCTCCCTGCTTCCTGCATTTCCAACTCAGTTTCAGTAGCATAGCAGTAGAGTACATAAACAAACCCCAAAAGAGGGGCGGGGCGGCGACTGTCGGAGGACTCAGAGAAAGGAATTTTACAGGTAAGATTTTACAAAAATTCCGTTTTCTCTTACGTCCTCCGACAGTCGCCGCCTCTTCATATTCGTCACTAATGGGGACGTCCCATAGCAGTGTAGACATGAGGGGTGGGAAAAAAGCAGCCGCGCCTAAAGCAACGCAGTACCCACATAAGAGAAAGGAACCTTACCAAAGTAAGAGAACCAACTGGGCAACAGGAAAACGTGCTCAACAGGAGCAACAACCCAGGAAAGAACAAGTAACCTAGGGGTAAAAACACCTCAACAGCCAAGGGCCCAAACAAGGGACCCTAAGGCACCGCCGCACTAAGAACTTTACGGCCAAAGGAAGCATCTGCCGATGCCTGAACATCCACTTTGTAAAATTTCGAGAAGGTGTGAACGGACGACCAAGTCGCCGCCTTACACACCTGGGCCACAGAAGCCTGATGACGATAGGCCCAAGACGTACTCAGAGACCTGGTAGAGTGCGCCTTCACAGGAAAAGGAGGAACCTTCCCCTTCAAAGCATAGGCTTGCACAATCGTCTGTCTGATCCATTTGGCGATGGTCGCAGCCGACGCCGCCATGCCCTTCCGAGGTCCCTCAGGAAGGACAAAGAGAGAATCCGACTTGCGAAAGGATTTAGTCGATGACAAGTAAACCCTGATCGCCCTAACAACATCCAAGGAATGCAAGGCCACCTCCTTCAGATGCTTAGGCTTCGCGCAAAGCGAAGGCAGAACAATATCCTCATTGAGGTGAAATTCCGAGATCGTCTTCGGAAGAAAAGACGGGTTAGGTCGCAAGACCACCTTATCCAAGTGAATCACCAAATACGGAGATTTGCAGGACAAGGCCGCCAGCTCCGACACCCTGCGAGCCGAAGTGATCGCCACCAAGAAGACAACCTTCTTGGACAACAGAGACAACGAGATCTCCCTGATCTTTTCAAAAGGAGCATGTTGCAACACGGACAGAACAAGGTTCAAATCCCATGGAGGCAAAGGCTCCCTCCTAGGAGGGACCAAATGTCGCACCCCTTGAACAAAGTTGCTAACCAAAGAGTTAGACGCCACAGGGCGTTGAAAGAGAACGGCCAGCGCAGAAATCTGACCCTTAATCGTGGCCAACGCCAAACACTGGTCCACGCCCGTTTGAAGGAAAGCCAACACTCTCGACACCGAGTACGAGCGAGGGGAATACCCCCTGGACTCACACCAGGCAAAGTAATCCTTCCAAGTACGGTAGTAAATCTTCCCCGAAGAGGCCTTCCTAGCCTTGATCAAAGTGGGAATGACCTCAGGGGAAAGACCCCTATCCTTCAGGACCTGGCTTTCAACAGCCAGGCCGTTAAAGCCAGCGACTGTAAAGCAGGATGGAATATCGGTCCTTGAGACAGGAGATCTTCTCGAAGTGGCAGACGCCACGGAGCGTCGACCGCCAGATTCACGAGGTCTGCGTACCAAGACCGGCGAGGCCAGTCCGGTGCCACTAGAATCACCGTGTGCGGTTCCGAGGCCAACCTGCGAAGGAGCCTGGACAGCAGCTGAATCGGTGGAAAGGCATACATCAGGCGATACTGATGCCAGGGCGCCACTAACGCGACTGAGGCGTCTGCCCGAGGATCGCGCGTCCTTGCCACGAACCTTTCCACCTTGTTGTTTAGACGAGACGCTAACAGGTCCACATCTGGGGACCCCCACTTCGCGCACAACATCTGGAAGACATCCCGGTGAAGGGACCATTCTCCCTGGTCCAGGGTCTGGCGACTCAGATAATCCGCCTGCCAGTTCTCCACCCCCGGAATGTGAACTGCAGATATCGGCGGGACGTGCGTCTCGGCCCAAGACAGAATGTCGGCTACTTCCCGCGCCGCTCGGGCACTCCTGGGGCCCCCTTGGTGGTTGATGTAGGCCACCGCTGTGGCATTGTCCGTCTGTACCCGAACTGGACGGCCCTGAAGCCTGTCCGTCCAACGTAGAAGACAGAGATTTATCACTCGCAATTCCAGAAGGTTGATCGGAAGGGAGGATTCCTCCTCCGATCAAGTTCCCTGGGCGGACAGAACGCCCAGAACACCACCCCAGCCCGACAGGCTGGCATCCGTGGTGATCACCGTCCACGACAAAGGACGAAAGGACTTGCCCCCCGACACCGCCGGGGACTGGAGCCACCACAAAAGACCCCTGCGGGTGAGACGGCTCAACGACAGCCGCAGATCCAGAGATTGCGGACGCCCGTCCCACTTGGCCAGGACCTCCGCCTGAAGCTCCCGTGTGGGAAACTGGGCAAAGGGAATCGCCTCGAAAGCCGAAAACCATCAATCCCAGACACCTCATACACGTCTGGAGGGACGAGCACTGATTGTTCCTGAGGGACCTGACTTCGCACTGAAGTGTCCGAAGCTTGTCTTCCGGCAGGAAGACCTTCGCTTGAACAGAGTCCAGAATCATCCCCAGGTAGGGAAGGCGAACCGACGGACACAACGTTGACTTTGGAAAATTTATCGTCCAACCGAATTCCTGCAGAGTCTGCATCGTGATGGACAGGTCGTTCACCAGGCCCTGACTGGTCGCGGACCGAATCAGGATATCGTCCAGATACCCCAGGACAGAAATGCTCTGGGCCCTCAATAAGGCCAGAACCGGCGCAAGCACCTTGGTGAAAACCCGCGGAGCCGAAGCGAGACCAAAAGGCAACGCCACGAATTGATAATGATCCTCCGCAATGGCAAATCGAAGGTACCTCTGGTGACCCTCGAAAATGGGGATGTGAAGGTATGCATCCTTCAAGTCGATGGAGGCCATGAATTCCCCCGGAACCAGGGCAGCCACCACTGATCGCAGGGATTCCATGCGGAACTTGCGAACCCGCACAAACCGGTTCAGAGCTTTTAAGTCCAGAATCGGACGTACCTTGCCCTCCTTTCTGGGCACAGTGAACAGATTGGAATAGAACCCCCGAAATCTGTCCCGATGAGGCACCGGAACCACCACTCCCTGGGCCCGCAGGTCCCGCACCGCCAGATGCAGATCCTGCAAGCGCTCCGGAGTCAGCTGAAGGTTTGAGGGGAAAAATCTGCCCGCCGGCCGAGAGAGAAACTCGATCTTGCATCCAGATCAAACGATTTCCTGAACCCATCTGTCCCGAATGCGGTCCAGCCAGGGTTGAAGAAAACCAAGTAAACGTCCCCCCACCCCAGAACTGGGTGAGGGCGTCCCTTCAGGCCGCATTGGTATGGGCAGCGGACCCGGACTGGCCGGACTTCTGCTTACCCGTCCACGGCTTCTTCTGGGAGCCTTGGCCCTTAAAGGGCTTGCCCTTATAGTGCGACCGAAAGGCACGAAAGGACCCCTGAGAGGGCCTAAACGAGGCATTCTTCTTACCACGAACAAACTTATTCTTGTGAGATTGGGGCAAGAGAGTGCTCTTACCCCCAGAAATACCCTTTATCAGAGTATCCAAAGATTCGCCAAAAAGGCGCGATCCCGCGTAGGGCAAATTAGCCAAAGTCTTGCGGGAAGATTGGTCAACAGACCAACATTTCAGCCATATCAGGCGACGGTTCAATACCGCCACACTAGAAAGACGCGCAGCCAAAGGGACCATATCTAAGTCCGTATCACACAAATACATGACACCCTGATGAATCTGATCCACCATAGCCAAAGTTGTCGGCGGGGCAGAGTCAGCCACCAGGGTGCGCCTGAGCACCTGCGTCCAATCCACAATAGCCTGGGCTGCCATAATGGAAGCAAAAATAGGCTTCAGCATAGAGCCAGCAACCGTATAAGAATGACGGGCCAGAGATTCTAATCTCCTGTCCGTCGGGTCCCGGAACACCGGGGTATCCTCAGCAGGGATCGCAGTTGATTTATTCAAAATCGCCACCGCGTGATCCACCTGAGGCGGTACACACCAACGCTCATCAGTAGCCGGTGTAAAGGGATAACGAAGCTTGAACCTACTCGGCACAGCAAAAGGCTTTTTTAAATTGCGCCATTGCTCATCAACCGCACGCTGAAATTCCGTAGAGCAAGGAAAAACCTGCGATGTTTTGCGTTTCCTTTGCGTCCCATAAGAGGACATCAAAACAGGAGGACATGGTTCATCCTGCAAATGCAGCGTTTGCTTGATAGAAGCAACCAACTCATCCATGAGTGCAAGCTCTTCAGACGAGCCAGGGGGAGAATTATCAACCCCTTCCACCTCAGCCTCCCCCTCAGACCCCACAAGGTCAAGGGATGAGTGAGACCCTGAGAAGGGCACTCCAGCCATAGCAGCCCCATCGCCCTCTGAATCAGAGGAAATAGACACCCTGGGCCGTTTTGTGGATCGATCAGCCACCAGCATCTGCACCTGAGCAGCCAAATTTGCCACAATAGCAGCCAGATCAGCCCCCTCGGGGGAAGCAGCAGCCCCTTGGCCCCCCACCAAGGCGGGAGGAAACTTGCAATCCTGAGAATCCATGCCCCAGTAATATTAGGAAAAAAGGGGTACTGCCCCTTTAAGATCGCGGCGAGCGTAGCCCACCGCACCCACTGAATACACCGACCCCCACAGGGACAAGAAACTGGGCAAGGAATACAGGAAAAAAGGGAAGATAAAAACCTGGAGAGATCACACAGGCTGCTGCCACCGATCGCTGTCCCAGAGCAAAAGGAAGTGATGCAAGACTGACCGCCCCTGTGAAGCCTATGCAAGGCTACACAAACATGGCCGCTCGACAGAGGATTCCTTGGGCAAATAGAAAATGGCGCCGACATGTGGCCTGATCGATCGCCACCAAAATGGCGGCGTTTGGCGCCAAAACGCCGTGCAATACCACACAGGACCGGCCACCATGATTTTGCCGCAAAAAAATGGCGGGTCGCCGCAGCGATCGCTGCACACCATGCCCAAAATCTGACTGCTTCATGCTGACACCCAGAAGAGCGGGAGAGCCCCCCCCCTTCACAGCCCACACACAGGCAGCAAGTCCACACAGGAACTGACAGGGAGCACAGCAGCCACACAGACATGCAGGGTCACACAGTCCCAGACTGACACCCAAATAGACAGGTCCCCACATAGAGTTATACTTACCAGTCCGGATGGCATGGGGAGCCTGCTCCAGCGACCAAACCGCTGCACTGAGGACAGGGAGTGTCGCAAGCATGACGCAGTGGAACTGCGGTGCGAAACCGCAATGGCGTCCAGTGAGGCAGCCACCTCACCGATAGCATCCCTGCAGCGAACAGGGATGGGTCGTTCAATGTGGCAGGGTAAAACCTAAGCTGAACGCTCGATGGCAGGCTGGGAAGCCCCTGGCCCTGAGCCCTGGGATCCAGGGTGGCCAGACTGAGACCCAGCTCTGCACGATCATCTTCATCAGAAGAAGCTAACTAACGCTGAAAATAAACAGCTAGGTAAAAGAAAGAGAAAAAAACTCCAAATAAAATCAAAAAGAGAAAAGAAGCTGAGACTAAGAGCCCCAGCACAGGAACAGCCCAACCTACTCCTGAGCTAGGCATTAGAAACTGGGTTGGAAATGCAGGAAGCAGGGAGGTATTGACTGAGGGGACCACCCCCTGGGGGTGGGATATGCTAAAAGCTTTGATATTAATATATTCTGTTGCCTAGCTACTCCTACGGAGCAAAGGTCAATAACCCCATTAGTGACGAATATGAAGAGGCGGCGACTGTCGGAGGACGTAAGAGAAATTTCTTTTATGCCTTCTTTTTTGGGAAAACAATGAACCTTCTATGTCTCCCATTTCCATATGGGAGGCGCACAAGTGCATAATCAGAGGGGAGTTTATTGCTGCAGCGTCACATAGATGTAAAGAGAAACAAGCTTGCATTTAAACATTAACATTCCTTTGAAATGGGGCACCCTCTGACACTTACGGACTGGCATCGTTATGTCTCCCAAACGGGAAACATGGAAGAACTGATCAGTATTTCGAAGGATAACCTATCAAAATTCACATGTATATGGGCAAGCTGGTTCCATTATTTAGATTCCAAACCCATTTAACTTGATCTGGTTCCACAAATATAACTGGAATTGACATTTGTGAGCTATAGGGGATTTGGAGACCTGATCTATTCTCCCCCCTCCTCCTCTTTCTTACTATATCTAATTTTCCCCTCTTTATCTACCTTTTTTCACATCTCATCCCCTTTTTTTCCCCACAGCTTCCCCATCCTACTATATCACTTTGGTTGTTGTAATACACTAAAAAGCCAAAACCAAACTTCTACCATTGAACCGTCAATCCTTTCAGACTATAACAAGATCACCCTGACTTTGTCCTTCTGGGACAATATTCAGCGCAAGAACTTGTGGCGTTTAGACGCCTCCTTACTTACGGACAAAGCACTGACAGCAACATTTCTTTCATGCCTTCAAGCCTTTTTTTGGGAAAACAATGGCCCTTTTAAGTCTCCTATTTCCATATGGGAGGAGCACAAGTGCGTAATCAGAAGGGAGTCTATTGCTGCAGCGTCACATAGGCATAAAGTGAGACAAGCTCGCATATAAACATTAACGACCCAGATTAGGGTACTGGAAGCATCCCACAAAAAATCATGGGCTGCACTGACATTCCAAGAGTTACTTCAGGCTAGAAAAGACCTAATTATCAAACGTAAATATATTCTCACCAAAAAATTGTTTTACGAACAAGGAAGAAAAAGCGGAAGGCTCTTAGCGAGGGCTCTTCAAAGCAAATGTGCAAAAATCTATCAAAACCTCAGATGGCCAGTTTTTGTCCTCTACAGAAGACATTGAATCTCAATTTTTAAAATACTATTCTAATCTTTACAACTTAGAACCTGAACCCACTTCTCTGATAGTCCAAGCCTCTTGTCATACACTTATTACTAATTTTCTGGAACAATACAGCACAAAGCCACTTTCAAAAATTATATGGACCGATTACCTCTGAGGAACTAATCCTAGCTCTGAAACAACTAAAGCAAAGGAAAAGCCCGGGCCCTTATGGGTTGTCTGCAGCATACTATAAAACATTCACAGATATTCTCATTGATCCATTTCTTGCAGCCTTTAATTCTCCATTCTCCTTGCTGACTGGCCTGAAAGGGCTACTAGAGGCACACATATTAGTGATCCCAAAGGAAGTGAAGGACCCTACACAAGTTACCAACTATAGACCTATTTCACTACTTAACGTGGATTTAAATATTTTCGTGAAAATCCTGGCAAATAGACTTTCATTACATATGACATATTACTACAGGTAGGATTTATCCCTGGTAGAGAAGCCAGGGATAATACTCTAAAAGCTTTAAACCTACACCATTGGTTATCCAAACATTATCAGCAGGGGTTTTCTCCTGTCCTTAGACATGGAGAAAGCACTCGATAGAGTGGCGTGGGATTATATGACAGCGGTTTTGGAAAAAATTGGTATGGGACAACGAATGCTTAATTTCATTTTCACACTTTTTTCCGATCCGTGCGCCAAAGTCTGAGGTAATGGCTACCTATCGAATGCCTTCTCCATATACCGCGGTACTAGGCAAGGCTGCCCGCTTTCGCCACTGTTGTTCGTAATAACCTTAGCACCACTATTGAGACGCATCAGAGTGAACAATAATATCAAAGGGATTAATGTATTAGGACGCACGCATAAAATAGCGGCATTTATTATACTCTTTTTAACTGAACCACAACTCTCCATTCCCAACATACTTCAGGATTTTCAAGTCCTAGCTAACTTACAAATTCATTTTTCTAAGTCCTAAGCTTTTAACATTTCATTACCACCATCTGAGGTATTGGAAAGCACAACCAAATTCCCCTGTTTTCAGTTCCTAATTCAGTGGCAACAGCAATCCCTCACATATCTTGGAATACAAATACCCAAGCGCCTAACAGATCTCTACACCTTGAATTATTTTACCACACTGAAAAACATTAAACAAGACCTCCAAAATTGGCATAAAGGCCCATTTTCCTGGTTCAGCAAGGCCTCCATAATCAAGATGAATATACCTAATCTACAACCTACAGACGATACCCATACAAATTCCCAAAGCGTTCTTCACATCATATAGAAGGGAATGCACTTTGTTTCTTTGGGGACACAAATGCCCCAGATTAAGCTATGACTTACTCACGCTACCTAAACTAAAGGGAGGCATAGAGCTACCAGATATTTACAAATACTACTTAGCATGTCATATAACAAGAGTAGCAGATTGGAACTTACATGGGACAACTAAGGCATGGGTTCAAATTGAGAATGCAGGATCACCAATTCCCCTATTTTTGACCCCTTGGCTTCCAGCTAAATATACCACCAGAGAACAAAAATATCATCCAACCATTGGCCCCTCTCTAATGCTTTCAGCAAACATGTAAAAATTTTAAATTAACCTCCTTCCCTAGACCTCTGACTTCCCATAACTACAACCCGGATTTTACACCTGGGCTTTCACCACAATTCCTAAAGGAGAAATGGCCTCATGACCATATACGAGCAGAACATTTCTTTCAAAGAGGCGCACTTTTGTCCTACGAAGCCCTACAAACCAAAACACGCAACTCATATTCCCCCTTCTGGACATATGTTCACCTCAGACATTTTTTTAAACACCTAAATACCTCCCCTGACTGGTACCGAGACCACACCCCTTTTGAAGCTATATGTTCAAGAACCACTCCACAACGCCATCTAATATTCCCTATGTACACTCTCCTATTTTCCCCTTCTGACGCAAAAACTATTAGACCTTGTCTTCAATGGGAAAAGAAACTTGACATCTCTTTCACCAATGATGAGTGGGAAAGAATCCTAAAATACACACACAAAGGGTCATATTAACGTAACAACGCAGGAAACTGCGTAGAAGCTTTTAACAAGCTGGTATATGACACCTGTCCAGATACACACATTTTCACAATCTCCCCTCTGTTGGGGATGTAATTCCAGCACTGGTTCTTTACTACACCTATAGTGGTCCTGCTTGAAATTGCAAACTTTTTGGAAGGAGGTTCATGATACTATAACAAAAATAACTCCATACACCCTCGACTACACACCTGCACAATACCTACTACATCACTTCCCACTTCTGAATTCTACATACCACAAGTCCGTAGCCATGCATCTCGTTAATGCAGCTAGACGTTGCATTCTTTTGAAATGGTGCACCCTCTCAACACTTACTGGCATCGTTATGTCTCCCAAATGGCAAACATGGAAGAACTGATCAGCATTTCGAAGGATAACCCATCAAAATTCACACGCATATGGGCAAGCTGGTTCCATTATTTCGATTCCAAACCCATTTAATTCGACATGGTTCCACAAATATAACTGAAATAGACATTTTTGCTTGTTGAGCTATAGGGGATTCGATTCGGAGAGCTGATCTATTTTCCCCCCTCCTCCTCTTTCGTACCATATCTAATTTTCCCCTCTTTATATACCTTTTTTCACGCCTCACCTCCTTTTTTACCCCATATCTTCCCCCATCCTACCATATCTCTTTGGATGTTGTAATACACCAGAAAACCAAAACCAAACTCGCATTGATTACAGATCTTAATTTCCCCCGCATATGTCAAATTGACCATTCTTGAGTACTCAAGTATTTGACATGTTGAAGAATGGTGTTAGCTGACAGATGCAACAAATATCTTAGCTCACTCAGATGTTATTCACGGCTTTATCTTTCACAAATCTGTACAACTCAAGAGTTTAATATTTTTGGTTTCATTTCAAGTATTTGATGACATATTCAGGTACCTCTATCATAGGTTTTTCTTACAGTTGTTTCACGTATACTGTATGTATCTTACTTATCAGCAAAAGTTTTTTATACTTGCCTTTTCTGATTTACATATGTTCCTTGTCAAATAGTATTGTTTGCAAGTTGTACCCTAACAGTATATTGTTAACTCTTTCTAAAATCACAATAAAATCCTTCAAAAAGAAAAAAGGATATAAGGACAGAGGATTAATACCTTCACTTCCACAGTTACACAAAAAACATATTCTATTAAGTCATTCATTACCTGTTCTTCAGTGAACGTAGTATATATGCTTCAGTGCAAATGTCGTCTCCAGTACATGGGATGAACCACACGCATATCAAGCATTTAAATGGAGGAACCTTTAGGTAACATCAGAATGGCTTTTGGAGCCACAGTGTTTCTTGACATTTTACCACAGTACATAATAAAGATCCCGCAGGTATTATATTTCTAGCTATAGATAAATGTACTGCCCATTGGTGGAGTAGTGCCATTAAAAGAGAAATATAAAGGTTGGAGATGAAATGGATCTTTGACCTGAAATCCTATACACCATATGGCTCTAATGTCGATTGGGACATTAACGCCTTCATTAATAATGCTTAAAGTACACTCCTCCTCTCCCTTTTTCCCTTTTTGCCCCCTTTTTTTTATTTCTCTTTTCTTTTTCTTTAAAAAAATATTCTTTATTTTTAATGTATACATATCATTTTGTGTTTTATGGTAACATTCTTTTGGAAGTTGAGTACATTCCTTTTCAAAATCATCCTTTTATAGGTTTTATTTGGCTCTATGTGACATGGTGTATACTTTTAAGGCAATTTTATGTCTTCTACCTGCTTATAACTCCTTTGAATTTCCTTGGAAAGGCTTGGCTTGGCTTCCCACTTCTTATATAAACTCGTAATGACCCAGCACTGCGTCCATGCCCTGGAAGATGTCAGTTGTGACATCAGAGGAGCCTTTTGCAACATCATCAGGTAACTGGAAGTCAACGGGAAGCCATTTTGTTAAACGACTGGAGATTGAGTTTAAGCACTTTTGCACCTTTTAAATGTAAGTTTCTTTCTAACTTGGGGATTTTTATTAGACAAGATCCCTATGAGCCTTTTTGGGTGATGCATAGTCTGACCTTTCTGTAACTAGAAAGTCATGGCTATGTGGTAATCCTGCATGATGTTACCTGGTGGAGGATCTCAAATTTCTTTCAAGATACCCTCATTTCCTAATCGTTTATTTCATTATTTCGTTGCATTTATTTCACGTTTGGACTTTGTATATGAGTTTTCACATTATTATAACTATTCAAATATCACATTTATTTTTGTGGGTTTATTTGATATTAATTGAATTATATATATTCACAGTGCTGGAAATAGCGCAGCATGGTATACGAATGTCTAACACTCATATAGGGCGATGCTGCCAGTGCTTCCTGGCACAAAAAGTATTTTTGGTCTTACAGAATGTCACCTTCTTAAATGTGACGCAGAGGATTTAACCACCTGCCCACAGGGCTCTTTCACCCCCTTCCTGCCCAGGCTTATTTTAAGCTTTCAGTGCTTTTGCACTTTGAATGACAATTGTTCAGTCATGCAACGCTGTACCCAAACAAAATGTTTTTTTTTTTTTAAACAGAAAGAGCTTTCTTCTGGTGGTATTTAATCACCACAGAGTTTTTTTAACCAAACGGAAATAGACCTAAAATTTTTCTTAGTTTCTGTTATAACATTTTGTAAATAAGTAATTTTTCTCCTTCACTGATGTGCACTGATGGGCACTAATGAGGCTGCACTGATGGGCACTGATGAGACACCACTGATTAGGAATCACTAATATGCAGCACTGATGGGCACTGATAGGTGGCACTGATATGCAGCAATGATGAACACTGATAGGTAGCACTGATGGGCACTGATAAGGCTGCACTGATGGGCACTGATGAGGTGGCACTGAAGAGATGCCACTGATGAGGAATCACTAATATGCAGCACTGATGGGCACTGATAGGAGGAACTGATATCAGCACTGATGGGCACTGATAGGTAGGACTGATAGGTGGCACTGATATGCGGCACTGATTAGCACTGATAGGCAATACTTATGTACACTGATGGGTGGCATGAATAGGCAGCACTGATAGGCAATGATAGGCACTGATAGGGGGCACAGATGGGCACTGATAGGTGGCACTGATAGATGGCACTGATAGGCAGCACTGATGAGGAGGCACTGATGGGCACTAAAAGGCATCACTGGTAGACATTGTTTAGCAGCACCAGAATTTTCTGTTTACACTGAGCCTACCTGATTGGTGATGCGCTGTGTTCGAGCGACATGGCGCACCACTGATCGCCGTGCTGCACGTCCTATTATATTTTAGCAAAGTGTCATTTCTTCAGCGTTGTCACATGAAAAGATATAATAAAATATTTACAAAAATGTGAGGGGTGTTCTCACTTTTGTGAGATACTGTAGGACTTTAAAAACATATCCATAAATTGAGCAGCCACATAGATATCTATCTTGGCCTTGGGATCTGATTAATTAGCAACATGTTTCATGGGTAAACCTGCTTCACCAGGGCCTTAGATCCTATAAAAATGGCAAGAGGGTGCTAGAGAGGGGGAGGGGGGGGTGAGAGAGATGGGGTAAGAGAAGGGGAAGGGGGTAAGAGTGAGAGGGAGGAGTGAGAGCAAGAGGGAGAGAGAGAGGGGGGAGTGAAAGAGAGCAGGGAGAGGGAGAGAGAGCAGGGAGAGGGTGAGAGAGAGAGTGGGTAAGGGCGAAAGAGGGAGAGAGAGACAAGGGGGGAGTGAGGGGGGGGGTGAAAGAAGGGTGTCGCTAGGATAGAGAGGGGGGATGAGAGAGTGGGGTTTGGGGGTGAGAAAGTGGTCCACCCTCTGAAAACATGGCTTTGGTCCAGTAGTCCAGAAGAACTGTGCGCCCCCCATGCAACTCCACTGAGGATCAGGAGGCCGCCCATAGTGAGGAGGAATATTTAGGAGAAGAAACATACATTGAGCCGATGCCGAAAAGAGATGACACAGGGCGGGATGATCCTGCTGGTTACACTGCTTTCTCTGACATGGAACCAACCCAGGGGCATAAAGTTGTAAATGCTGCCTAATGCTGTGTTAAATGCCAAGCAGCAGCAGAGCCAGCAACCATCATAATGGAGGGAGGATGTCTGTGACACTCACATGACCAGGAGCAATCGCTGTGGTGCTGCCCTCCCTAAAAAGTGCCGCCCAAGGCAAAATGCCTTGTTTGCCTTTCGGTAAATATGCCCGTGTGTATATTGAACTTGGCTTCACATAGGACATACTAGCAACAGCTGTACATCTACACATAATTTGAGAGGAAATACATGTAAAAAAGGTTCAACTGTGAAAACCTATCTATAGTAAATAAAATAAAGCAAGGAAAAAGATAATATATGTAATATACATAAGAACTTACAAAGATAATTACAAATCATAATTCGGATTTAAACCTACAGTGTGTAGGCTATTAAAGTATATCTAAAGGCAAAACCTATTTTATGTTTTGGATAAAGTAAAGAGGGAATAAAACCCTGTCAGTTATTATTGCTGTGTGTGTGCCCCCATTAGGGAGGGCCACCCTCTCTTTTTGTCCTTTTTACCATTATCAATAGAAGTGAAAGTAAAAAGAAAATCACACATTTTGGGTTGTCCCCAGAAAAGAGAGTAAACCTTCCAATGGAGACACTAGTTCTGGTGACCTGTGGGTCCCCAATGGATTCCCCTAATTTGCAGGATTTTCTCTCACTTTCTGATTGACTATTGGGCAGGAAGTGAAGGGAAACCTCCAAAATGAGACACAGAAAATCTGACAGGGGTTATAACCCTCCCTTGCTCTATCCAAAATGAAAAAAAAAAAGTTTTGCCTGTAGTTCTACTTTTTTGTTTTAACACTTTTTATTAATGAATGTGCGTTACCGTAACAAATTCCACAAAATACTCAACACGTGCACCATGGCAATAAAATACAGGTAAACTGACATGTATCAAGTTATTTGAAAATGTATATACAGCTTTCTTGGATCACAAAATAAAAGATATAAAACATACGAGTCACCGTTATTTCCCTGGGTATTAGACATCAACTTTAGAGGCCTGAATTCTAACGGTTATTTAACTGTACGTCTTAATCAATGGGCTTCTCAATTAGTGGAAACAGTAAGGATAGATTCACAGCACACATCTCAAATCTTATTATATTTTGTTGGAAACCCTCTGTGTTCATATACCTGTTTTTTATATGACAGTATTTGGTTTACCATCTTTATCCATGTAAGAACAGATGAATGATTGGATGGTATCCCCTTGAGTGCAATGGCTTTCCTAGCCAGAAACAGTGTTTCTTTCAGTAGAACTCTATGATACCTTTGCCACTGTTCCTCATCCAGAATACCCAAGAGGCATACTCTAGTAGTACATGGAACAGGTAACGATAATACTGAGGACAGAAGATCCGTCACCTGTTTCCAGTAACGAGCTCTGACAGGGCATTACCAAATTACATGTGCAAAATCAGCTTTTGTGTGATTACATCTTGTACAGTTAGACGTGGGTATGTGATGCATAGTATGCAATCTCACCGGAATAAGGTAAGACTGGTGTATCATGTATAGTTGTGTCAGCTTGTTATTAGTTGCTGTAAACACCTGTAAATGAGAGGAACAAGCCTCTTCCCAATCCTCCTCAGCTAAATCTGGTATGATTTGTTGCATTTAGATCAGTGGATTTCTGCTTACAGTAGCATTTAAAAGATATTTTTACTATCCCCATTGTAATAATATTCTCTCAGTTCTTTTGTTTTTTTAGTTTATAATTCCATTATTGCCATATATTTAATCCAGGGTGGATTTGGAATACTGGAGCTGGTCCGGGTTTCCTGTTCTGGGGCTGCGATGGTTGGTTAGCCGCTCCTCCCCCCTGCTTGTCTCTGCTCTAAAGCATCCAGGCGGAGGGCGGGGCTGTGCTACAACGATCGGCGCCATATCTTGCCTGCCACGGATGCGGCGCCACCCGGCATCACATCACCATGGCTACAGTGTTCCATCTGCGTCTGAGGCGGCTCTTTCCGACCAACATCCGGTCTGGATGACCGGATGTGGGAGGTTCGATCCCCGCCTACTTAGATCAGACGCCATTATGGCGTTGGCGTGGACTCATCTTTGCCCATCGGGATATGCAACTTGGACACGATTTCAGCTCCTAGTGCTATCGGTCTGTTTCTGACATTCTCCTACACTGTGGACGTGGGAACTGCGGTATAAATCCTCCCTTCACGATTTATTAATTATTTTTATTCACTCATGCACTCCTTTTTGCATATGTTTTCACCTGGGATGGATCTATATATCACCTTGGTTCCTACATATCACTGCCTCATGTACTTTTTCTTGCAATCTATTTTTCTATGGTGCAGCTCACTCTTTTCACCACCACGCTCCTTCCTCTGTATCTGCTCCCCTAGATGGAGACACCCATGTGGTACTACCACCCGTTTTGCATTTTTCACATTTTGGATTCTTCAGACTTCTTGACTTTCGCCTATCTTTCATCGATCTGGTCGTGGTTTCATATGAGTTTTCTTTCATACGTCAATAGGAATATAGACAAAACGAATTATATCATGTATTTTCAGATCTCAGTGATCCCAGTACATCCGCTATACTATCTCTTATGAGAAGTACATCAGATCTCTGGTTCATACCACATACCGGCTATTGATTCTTTCACTTTTTTTCTACTAAACCTCCCCCTCCCCATGTGCTGGATTATGTCTATGCCTCAGCCCCGGGTCAGGCATCTCTCGGATCAGTTTTCGTCTTCCTCTTCCCTTAACTGGAATATATTTGGATACGCGACACTATCTCAGGTAGTGCCCATTCCATTCATTATTGTCCTACCCTCCCTCCCTCTCTTTTTTTCATAATATTATGTTATAATCTAGATCTATTATTACTTTTAGATACTCTATTTATCTCCAAGCTCCTGATGAATGGACGGAGGTCCAAGAAACGCGTCGAGCCTACATTTACTCAGATATTAAATTTAAGTGTTTTTATGTTTCCAGATCATGTACCTCTAGAGAACTTGGTGTCATATGTAATCTACTATATTTTTACAGATTTGTATTGTATATGTATTAAGTGTATTTATCCTTATTTGCAATAAATGTATATGTGATTAATAAATACGGTATATTATAAACTTTACATCTGAGTTTATGTCAGCTCTATACAGGTCCCCCTTATTAGGGTTTTATATGATTTTCTTCATTCTGGAAACGTATATGCCTAGTTGCACTCAATTAAAGTCCCACATCTCTCTTCCTTTTGCAGCATTTAAAAGATAGGTATAGACTTCAGATATAAGTCCTCCTGGACTTTGCAACTTTAATATGCCTATGTGTGTAATTAGAAAATGTTGAGACATTAGTCCCAAACTGGGCATGGAATGTGTGCCTAAATTGAAGATATTTGTAAACGTTTGTACTGGGGAGGTCACGTTTCCGCTGTAATTCAACAAAAGACCAAAGAACAATGCCATTATAGATATCCTCTAGGGTAGTTAAACCTTTTTGTTCCCAATAGGGGTAGTCTGTGAAATGTAGTAGATGAGAAAACATGGGGTTGTGCCAAGTAGGAAGTGTAACCTCAATGTCCTTAAATCCTACAATCCTACAAATTCAGAATCGGCAAGCGTACTTTTTCTAGGACTGTCTTTGGTGTTTCCAAAACTATCAACAAGTTATTCAATTTAAGGACATGTGCTAAATGTGACTTCACCACTGTAGGTGAAACAGGTGACAGCCAATCAGTTAAATGACGTAATTGTCCTGATAGAAAATAGTAGTATATATTCAGAAGTGCCGTACCAGCTTTCACTTTAGGCCTTTGCAAGGTGGAAAATGTAAGCTTCCTTCTATTCTGGTCCCATATAAAGGAGCTAAACAGGGTGTCCAGGGTTCCAAAATAGGACTTGGGCCTACTTTAAGTTTATGAATAAAAAAAATGTTTTTTTTTCTTTTAAATAGCAATTCGCAATGACCGCCTCCTTTAAGCTTGGGTACACAATGAATAACTATGTAATGTAACAGTGATATTGTATGCAATAAAATGTCTTGCTAGAGGCTATTTAGTTTGATTATTTTTCAAAGTATTTAAAGTGTAATTCACTTCAAACGGTAGAGCTGTTCATGACAAAACATGACAATTATATATAAAGAAATATTCCTCATAAAAACAGGGTGAGAGGAAAAAAAAAATAATAAACTTGAAAATAGTCCACCAAAATTTGAAAAGTAGTGTCCAAATCTTCTATTATAAAGTTGAACTCCGCCACACACCTCCTCACATGTGATAGTGATCCCTCTCCCCAGCAGATTACACAGGCACAAGTAGCATTAAAAGATGTCCTGCTATCAAGGTCAGAAGTTGTTTCTATGTATCCTGTAATGTCTCACTACCTCTGGGAAATACAGACTGTGACATCACATAGTTACGTGGTGGCAACAGCTGAAGTTATTAGGAAGTAAAGAAGGAGGACAGATGAGAACACGGAGATGTGCTGTCACAGTCTGTATTGCCCGGTGTTGGTGAGACATTATAGTCTTTCACACGATTAAGATACATCCGATGTCTTTGGGCAGTTTTATATTACATGCTAGTTTTTTTTTTTGCACAATGTGATTCGTTTTGGATCGTGTTTTTCATAAATTTTGTAATTTTGGTTACCATAGAATTGGAGGTTATTTCTGTTTCCGAATGTTTATAGAAATAGGCAATATGGAATTCAGCTTTATAATAGAAGATCTGGACACTACTTTTCACATTTCTGTGGATTATTTTCAAGTTTATATATTTTTTTATTTTCCTCTCACCCTGTTTTTATAAGGAATTTCTTTAAATATAATTGTCATGTTTTGTTATGAACAATATATATGTTATTATTTGTATTTTTGATTCATTTCAGAGCACAGCGCTACCATTTGAAGTGATTCAGGCTCGGTTTACACTTGTGCGATGCGGGAAGGCTGCAAATTCGCAGCCTGTTCCTGCATCACATCCGCACATCTGGCAGTTCACACTGCCAAATGCGATATACAGGGGGTGTCAATTAAATGTTAACGACACCCCCAGTTTGATAGCATATCGCAGTGTGATCTGACAGTACGCACAGGATCGGATCGCACAAGTGTGAACCACTGTGCGATCCAATCCTGATGCGGCTGAAAAAAAGGGTCCTGTGCGTTTTTGGTGCGGATACAGTACGAATTCAGCCATACAAAGTGTATGGCTGAATTTGCATCCGCACATGGGATCGCATGTAATGAAGGAGCAGTGCGCTCCGAATTACATGCCATCTCCGCAGCCTCAATTATGTGAACCGGCACTCACACTTTCAATATTTTGACAGTTTATTTGCATTTTCATTTTAAGGTGGCAGCAGTGTGTATGATTTTAAGCATATTTATAGAATAGAGTGTGGGGTTGTTTACAGTGTTTGTTTTGCCTCCATAGCACAGAGATTTTTTTTTTATTTATAATAGTTTAATTATTTAATTTTAAAAACTTAATACCAGATGAGAATATTACACTTTTTCACTTATCATAAAAATCTTTAGTATCCCGTATCTCTGACCACTTATTTAAAATATGTGAAAACCTAATTTTGAACATCACAGTTCATGCCAGTGCAGAGACATCAATCATTATGACATTTTCTTATACTTGCATGTTTACCACGTACCTGGTGAAGACTGGTTTGTTGAGGAGGCCTCTCTTGCACCCCCCGCCCAACGCTCTTGGAGATAGAGACATAAAGTGTGAGGGCAAGGAGTGGCACGTGTGCCAGGATAGCTGGCTGGTGATGCTCACTCTTCAAGTGGGAAGAACTTGTAGTCGCAGTTCTCAAAACAGGATGAAGAAGCAGCTTGGCACAAGAACAGGAGACAGAAACAGGACCAGGAGACAGGCAGCGATCAGCAAAACTGGGCAAAGCGGTACAGAATCAGCAGGTAAAAACATATCCAGCAAAGAGGCTGAGGTCAGAGTAATCAGGTGAACAGAGATGATGTAGAAGTGAAGTCCAAAGGCAAGCCAGGTCATACACAGGTAGGCAGGTGTAGAGGATCAGGTCTCGGGAACACAGGAACAAGCTGAATATCATTTAGCAGCTTCTCATAGTAAAAGACCAGTTTAAATAGTCCACTGGGCACCAAGTGTGCATGCTAATTGATATGCGCACATGCACGTATGCACGTGAGCATGTGGGCATACACGCATCGAAGTGGAACAAAACATCCACCTTTGCTCCTTCGCTCATAAATGCTGCACCCCCATATGCTAATGCCATTGTCACTATGGTTGAGGAACACGTGTATGTTTTTTTAGTGTTTCAGAGTTGCTGTTTAAATTGGAAGCAATTTATACACAACATTTTTGTTATTTGACATGGTTATGAATCATCTCTTATAGAGTTATATAACTTTTTGAATGATATGGTGCCTAGATTGGA
Source organism: Pelophylax lessonae (assembly GCF_965119305.1). Lineage (NCBI taxonomy): Eukaryota > Metazoa > Chordata > Amphibia > Anura > Ranidae > Pelophylax > Pelophylax lessonae. The sequence goes on along the minus strand of NC_138771.1, from coordinate 212,527,509 downwards.
ATTCAATCTTAACCATGATTTATGTTCCATTTTATTTCTTGATTCCAAGATTTATGGAGTAAAAACAAATTACAGTAAAACCTTGGTTTGAGAGTAACTTGGTTTGAGAGCGCTTTGCAAGACAAGCAAATTTTTTAAATACATTTTGACTTGATATACAAGCGATGTCTTGATATACAAGTCATGTATAAAAAAGAAGAGAGGAGCCTCTAAGTGTAGCAATATTGTTACATTTTATGAAGGTTCAATATTTAGCAACTCACATGGTTGATGATTAAAAGAGGCACATCTAAGTATGCAGGCATCTGGGGTAATGCTGTCCACATAGACCATCCTCCGCACAGCCATCTTCATCATCCCTTCCCCGCTGCACTCCACAAGTGATTCAAAGCCTCACTTTCAGATCACTCTACTGCAGGCTATTCTTCCCGGTCATGATTGCAGACTGACAGTGATGAGAGCCGGTGGTTCAGAAGATGGTCTATGTGGACAGCTTTACCCCGGATGTCTGCATACTTAGGTGTGCCTATTTTATTCATCAACCATGTGAGTTGCTAAATGTTGAACCTTCATTAAATTTAACCATATTGCTACACTCTCATCTCTCTTATATTCTGTAGCTCTGCTAGATTTTGCTTCTAATCCCCTTGGGAAGGCTGCATATTGTGGAAGGACATTTTATGGTTACACAACCTATCACATTGCTATAATCTTTGTATATAGACTATAAACTGAAGGACTTGTGGCACGAATCATCTGAGTTTCCATTATTTCTTATGGGGAAATTCGCTTTCATATAAGAGTGCTTTGGATTACAAGCATGTTTCCAGAACGAATTATGCTCGCAATCCAAGGTTTTACTGTATAGTGATCGTAAAGGTACTTTTTTAATTATTATTAAAATAACAAAAATATTATATTTACCTGCTCTGTGCAATGTTTTTGCACATAACAGCCCTAAACCTCTTCTTCTTGGGTCCCCGTTGATACTCCAGGCTCTTCCTCTTCTGAGTCTGCCCCTATAGCAAGTGTTGCTGCAGACCTGCACATCACTGGATCAAGATTGGACTGGTAAGTATTCAAAGTGAACCTAAAGGAAACGTGTTATACTTACCTGCTCTGTGCAATGGTTTTTTATCTAGCAGCCACAATCCTCCTCTTCCTGGGTCCCCCGCCAGTGCTGAAGGCTCCTCAACAGAACGGGGCTCAGCCCCATCCCCGCTCCGTTTTCACTGGCTGTGATTGAGCCAATGGCTCAGCTGCTGTGTCTGAGCCAATGAGAAATGCATTAAGGTTAAAAAATAAAAAAAAAAATAAAAAAAAAGGTTGCATTTAGGAACTACTTTAACCTCCCTAGCGGTATTCCCGAGTGTGGCTTGGGGTTAAATTTCAGTGCCAAAAGCGGTAACCCCGAGCCATACTCTGGGTACCGCCAGAAGCATCGCTGGATCCTGAAAGAGGGGTTACTTACCTTGTCCCCGGGATCCAGCGATGTATCCGGGCAGTGTGCGGCGGCCGGATCTTCCGCCTGATGCTCTCTGTGCCCCGGCTTCCGTCTCCTGCGATGTGACGTTCGCAGGGAGGTGTAACCGGTGGCAAATTCAAAATGTTAAAACACAAACACACTGATACACTGTAATCCTATTGGATTACATTACTAAAATAAAATAAATTGACCTTAGCTTGCCCCCCAGTGCTTTCTCCATTGCCCTTCCTGCATTTTTCCTGTACCTTGTGTCTGGATACTGCAGAGTGACCATGGCATCAAAAAAATGCGCTGTCACCTCAAAAGCGGTATATGACCTGCTGGAAAACAGCGACAGCAATACGAAATCGCTTGCAGAATGGAGTGATAGAGATTCGTGGGGAAGTTCGTCATCGGACGCAGAAAGCGATTTTAGTGATGATCCTGCGACTGTGCCCAGCGATGTGCGGATTTGGTGCTCGATTGACTGCGGTACGGAGCACATAGCGCCCCCAAGGTTCTCGTTTACTGGAGCACCTAGTATCAAAGTGGATGTTGAGGATGACAACCCCTTGGCATACCTCCAACTCTTTTTGACCGATGAGGTTATTGAAAAGAGGTTGTGGAAACGAATCGGTACCAGGAGCAACAAGCTGCAGCGCATCAGAGGTTTTCAAGGAGCAGGATGTGGGAACCAGTGACCAAAGAGAGAGAGATTAGTGTCACCACAGGATGACGCTGTGGATACTGGGATAATTCTGTGCAGCGTCCTAATTAATTAACATATAGGGGTGATAGAACTGGATGGACTTTGTCGGCACCATGACAGGACAATTAGGTCATAAAAATTTTTTATTTTTATTCTGAAAGTGTTAAAAATATATGTATATATACAAAACAGACATAAGACAAAAAGCAAAACAAGACTAAAGACAAAGTCTTAAAAGCAAGCGTAGCTGCTGATATGATAGTGAATGTAACTATGACCCCTGTAACCACCTCATTGGAAAAAGTAAACCGTCTATTGTATAGTAAAAGACAGAAAAACGGACAACCCGTGGTTGTTATCAATAAACTTAATTGGCAAATAATGCGGTTCCAACGATGATGGTGGTTTCAAGGGCTCAATATTCAGTAGCAATATTCTCTTTCATAACATTCTCTATATGTTTCGCGCCAGGCGTGCTTCTTCAGGAGAAAATCGTTATGTGGATACTGTAGTTGGTCAAAGTGAGAATATTGATAGCAGAGTACATAGACGCTATTTTCTTTTTGTATATATCAACAGTTGTGGTCACACGGCAGAAAGTGAGCAGAAGTCCAGAGGATCCAGCACCAATACCAAAAAATGGTGGAGGTGGGGAGATATTTAGAATAAAATTGGTAAATCAATCCATAAAGAAAAACGTTAAACTCTGTAATTAAGGAGGTCACCAATAAGGCAGATGTTTTGGCACGGCAAGGCAGTGAAGTATAGGTATGTAGGTATAAATGAACAAATATGTGTTCACTGAATGTGTACTGCAATAGCAAGAGTAGAGATGCTGGCGTACAAAAATATGTTTTAAGGAGGCTCCCCAGTGGTATCTGGAGGGCAGGGTGAGCCTTCTGTGAAGCTGGTAAAAACAAATAAAGTGCCTGACGTGACACTTGCTGGAGCGCCGTGACCTTCGCTGCAACCAGGACATCTAGAAGTTTCTGGGCCTAATTATTCTGCAGGGAGTGGTGGGGAAACCCCTGCAGAAGTGGTATTGGACCACCAACAAATTACTGGCCACTCCTTTTTTTGGCACGGTCATGACGGAATACAAATTTTCGCTCATTATGAAAAATTTGCACTTTACAAATAATGACGAATTTGACGAGACTTCTCACCCTGCTCCAAAACTCAAAAAGATTTGGGACATTTATCAAATCATTTTAAAAAAATATCCAGCAGTCCTATGTGCCAGATAGAGACATTTGTATAGACGAAAGTCTAAAGGCCTACAAAGGAAGACTCAGCTGGATACAGTATATTGCGCCCAAGAGAGCACGCTTTGGCATAAAGTCATTCATGCTATGTGAATCCAGCTCTGGATATATATGGAATTCTGTTCTATACACCGGGAAAGGAACCAAATTCAATGAAAGGTTCAGCAGTTATGGAATGGCAACCGCTTCAGTTCTTACGCTGATTGAGCCATTGCTGAATCAGGGGTACTGTGTCACCACAGACAATTTTTATACGTAATAAACAAGCAAAAAATTGTGGGAGCAAACCCTGAACATGTATATCTAAAGCCAGTGCAGCTATGGACCAAGCAACATGTATATTAAAAAAGAATAGCGCACACATGCAAAAGAAATGACTATCAAATATGGAGACAATCCATAAATAAAAATGGGGATTTAGTCCCACCATATGGCCATATCGTGCTCAAGCCCACCACTGCGTCAAAGTACCCCATTATCAGTGGGTCCTACACTATCCATAAAAAAGGGGTGAATCCAGCCTTTCTTACCCTTGGAGACAACACTCCTTGCTGGGAAGGTGTGCTAATGCACTACAGGGGACTCCTCCTATATCTACTTGATAGTGGACACCAATAGAGTACTGGTGTGTGTGGGGGATGGGATGCTCAACCCCAGAAGTCTGGTCAGACCGAATACATAATAAACAAGCAAAAAATTGGGGGAGCAAACCCTGAACATGTATATCTAAAGCCAGTGCAGCTATGGACCAAGCAACATGTATATTAAAAAAGAATAGCGCACACATGCAAAAGAAATGACTATCAAATATGGAGACAATCCATAAATAAAAATGGGGATTTAGTCCCACCATATGCTGAATCAGGGGTACTGTGTCACCACAGACAATTTTTATACGTCCCCAGAACTCTATAAGTTCCTTCTTCAAAACAAGATGGATGCGTATGGGACCGTTAGAGCTAACCGGCGTGCCATGCCCCCAACCTTTGCCAACAAAAAGCTCAAGGCAGGAGAAATAGTTGCCTGGCAGAAAGGCAAAATGATGGCACTGAGATGGCGCGACAAAAAAGATGCGTGCCTAATGAGTACCATTCACAACACCTCTACTCTCATGGTACACACAAAAGGTGGAAAAGATGTAATGAAACCACAACTGGTGATGGATTACAATAACACCATGGGAGGTGTGGACAGAGCTGACCAGGCCATGACTTTTTATCCGGCAATGGGGAAACAACAAAAAAAATATTATAAAAAAATATTCAGGCATCTTCTTGAACAGTGTTTGTGGAACGCATTTATTCTCCTAAAAAAGAAGAGTGACAGGCCTGTGGTTCATGCAGACTTTGTTTGGAAAATTGCCAAACTGATATTTCTCAGGCACCAAACACCAACGACTGTAAATTGATCAAGACGCCGTGCTGCTGGTGTTGTGATCCCTGAACGCCTGACCGGTCATCACTTTATGGACCACATTCCACCAACGGAAAAGAAGTCTGCACCCACAAGGATGTGTGTGGTTTGCTGTTCCAAACGTGACGACACTGGAAGGAAAATCCGTAAAGAAACGCAGTACTATTGTCCTGATTGTGACGTTGGACTTTGTGCTGTACCCTGTTTTAAAATTTTCCATACCCGGGACGTTTACTGAATATGACTACTAATATTGCATCCTTGTTTGGCCAAAAAAAAATGTCAGTGTTTTTGATTACGTTATTTACTATAATTTGTTGAATAAAAAGTATTATTTTTATTATATTATTATTTGTTTTTATTTTATAGTTATTTATTTTATTATAATTTAGGATTTTGTGTTTCAAACTTTATCATAACTGAGATGTTATGATAAAGAATGCACAGTAATAAAAAAAATCATATATAAATAGTTGGTTTTGGCTGCTCCTCCTTAAGAATTACATGCAAAATAATGGTACCGCATTCAGCACCTAAAATCCGAAATAATCATACCGCCAGGAAGGTTAAATAGGGATCTGTGTAGTAAATGACTGACCATAAATAAATATATTAGTTGTCACCCTCCTTCAGTTTTAAATCATAGTTCATAGAAGTCAGCTTCAAAGGATTTCCCACATAGTGCATGATAAATCAGTTTGGGACATTGGATTCCAAGAAATGATGAATACATTTGTACAGCTGGGTTACAAAAGTTTGTGCAGTTTGTGAAGTCATTATCTATTAATAAAGGAATGCAGACGGATGTTAATTTAATCCCTTCTGCATCTCAGTTTCACTTATTATCTAGTAGAATACATATTTGCTTGCATATATCACAGAAAAAATAAACACAGATTACAGATTTTATAGATTATCCTTTGCAATTATTTGGACAAGGTTAGACTCAAATATACAAGTTCATGCTGATTGTGTGGAACCTAGATTAAAATCTATTCCCTTGTTTCTAGGCAGGCCCGGACTGGGGCAAAAAATAGGCCAGGGTATTTTGGACTGAGCAGCCCAGGAGGGGGGGCGTGACGGGGGCGTGGCATTCGTCGGGATGGTTGATGACAGGATTTAACCACTTGAAGACTTCTCACTGTGCCTCTACTGCGGCACAGTGGCTCGTTATCGTCCAGCAACGTAGTACTACGTCGCTGGACTCCTCTCCTTGTGGGCGGCGCTCGCGCTCCGCCGGAGGCTCGCTCCCGCTGTATTCATTCACAGCGGGAGTCGGGCTAGGGGAGGAGCAGCGGCGATCGCCGCTGCTCTTCCCCGATCGTCGGGGAATCGAGTTTGGAGATCCGCCCGCTTGTGTAAACAGAGCGGGCGGATCTCCTCAGTGACAAACAGTGACAGATTGCAGGGTTCAGCATAGCTGAACATGCGATCTGTCCTTGTGTCACTCAGTCACCTCCCCCCACACACCTCCCCCCTCCCTCTCCAATAAAATTAACCCCTTCCCTGCCAGTGTCATTTTTACAGTAACAGTGCATATTTATAGCACTGATTACTATAGAAATGTCACTGGTACCCCCAAAAGTGTCAAAAGTGTCAGTCAAGGATCTGATCTGTCCGCCGCAATGTCGCAATCCCGCAAAAAAAATTGCAGATCGCCGCCATTACTCGTTAAAAAAAAAACACCAAAAATGACAGAAATCTTTCCCTTAGTTAGTAAACGCAATAACTTTTGCACACACCAATCAAAATACGCTTATTGTGACTTGTTTTACCAAACATAGGTAGCAGAAAACAAATTGGCCAAAAATTTAAATTTTTTTGGGGGGGAATTTCATATAAAAAAATGTGAAAAATATTTATATTTTTTCAAAATTTACGCTGTTTTTTTGTTTATAGCGCAAAAAGTGAAAATCTCACAGGTGATCAAATACCACCAAAAGAAAGCTCTGTTTGTGGAAAAAAAAGGACGTAAATTTTGTTTGGGTACGGCGTCGCACAACCGCGCAATTGTCAGTTAAAGTCGCATAGCGCCGAATTGCAAAAAGTGGCCTGGACGTAAGACAGCAAAATCCTCCGGTGGTAAAGTGGTTAATGTTCCAGGATGTGTGGATTCGATTACGGTACCTTTTTTTAGTTTAAACTGACAGATTGGGTCCAATTTAGATCAGAGCTGCCATATGATGCTGTTTTTTTTTTTTAGTCTTACTTTAAATCCTGTTTTGATGGTTGAGTCCTAAAAATATTATGAAGCAGCACCAGGCCCGGACTGTGACCAAAAATAGGCCTGGACATTTTAGACTGAGCAGCCCGGGATGGGGGGGGGGGGGGGGCAGTCGTTCACGGGGGCCGTTGGTGACAGGATTTGGGGTTCCAGGATCTGTGGATTTGGTTATGGTACCTTTTTTTTTTTTTGTTTCTTTAGGGCCAAAGTAAGATAGCAAGATATAATGGAGTACTGACAAAGCCAGTTATTAGGAAATACTCCTTTATAACTAACTCTGTAATGTTTTTGGCTCTGTGAGTAATACTTTACAACTGGGTTTGTTAATACTGCAATGTCAGTTATAAAGCATCACTCACATAGCCAGTTATAAAGGAGTATTGCTTTATAACTGGCTTTTTGAGTATTACGTTTAGTAGTGCTTACAAAGCATGTTAAATATTTCATCTATAGTCAACTTTTCTGTGTAGAACGCTCTTCCCTTCAGCCTGAACCAGGCACACCGCTGCTGAGGGAGAGGAGTGCCCAGAGCCAGTGGCGTAGTGTGGGTTGTCAGCACCCGGGGCAAGGCAGATAATTTGTGCACCCTAATCCGTGGACTTTCCTATTCTCAGCTTGCTCCGGTCTGGTCACATGTTCCCATGTGTTAGTCAGTGGTGGCTGCAAGGAAGAGGAGGGAGTGCTTGACAATGGCCGGTAAAGCCTGGAGCAGTGACATCACCCATACGTTCCTATGTCCTATCTGTTGTTGGTGCTGCCTCCTCTCCCCTGCATACACCACTGGCTCGCACACAGGAGATAATGTGACTGGACAGGAGCAGTCTGAACATAGGTGTATACATCTTTTCTACACAGGTAAACCAGCATAGGCGTTAGGAGAGGGGATGGGAGAATTTTTAAGGCTGCTACGCTTTAAACTGTAAATTCTATTTTAATTCCTCCCCATTGGTGGGTATTGGAGGAATTAATTAAAACCCTTTGTGCTGCATTAGTGGCCACTAGCAGTGTTTTTAACTCCTTCATAAAGGGGTTAATTAACACTGACACAGGTGTCACTAATGCAGCACAAAGGGGTTAAATAACGGTCACTGGTCACTAATGCACCAGTGACCAGTGGCAGAACATTAACCCCATTCTTGCTGCACTTTACTAACGACATTGTTAATGAATTAACCCCTTCACCCCCTCCAGGGGTTAACCAGTCCAGTTCACAGGAAAAAGAGAGGGGGGAGAAAGAGGTTGGGGGAGAGAGAGAGGGGGCACTGAAAGAGAGAGGGGGAGCTGAGAGAGAGAGGGGGGGCTGAGAGAGGGAGGAGGTGAGTGAGAAAGAAAGAGGGGGCTGAGAGAAAAAGGGGGGCTGAGAGAGAGTAGGGGATTGAGAGGTGGGGGGTAAGAAAGAGAGAGAGGAGGGCTGAGAGAGAGGGGGCTGAGAGGGAGGGGGCTGAGAGGGAGGAGGTGAGAGTGAGAGAAAGAGGGGGGCTGAGAGAGCGAAGGGGACTGAGAGAGAGGGGGGAGAGATGCGGGGGGTAAGAAAGAGGAGGGCTGAGAGAGAGGGGGGCTGGAAAAGAGAGGTGTGGCTGAGAGAGAGAGAGAGGAGGGCTGAGAGAGAGAGGGGGGCTGAGAGAGAGATGGGGGCTGAGAGGGAGAGGGGGGCTGAGAGGGGAGATGAGAGAGAGACCCCTAGCCCTGTCCCTATCTGCAGTCCCTCTTTTACCCCCCTATCCTAATCTGTGTCTGCAGGTATGTCTGTGTATCAATGTATGATGACAGTACCTTCAATGCCAGTCTCCTTGATCTGGGGGTGCTTTGCTCCTTTCAGTGGCCTGGCAGCCTGTGCGTCCTTGTCCTCATTGCTGATGTTGGAGCACAGAGGTTGAAAGAGACAGAGTCTAGGCTTTGGAAGGTGTCGGATGCTGCATCTAATCGGGGGTCAATGAGGCTGTGAAGCTTTTCTTCCTCCTGGGCTCCCAGCCCAGTGTTCACCTTCCACATGGCCTCTGTCTGCAGGGCTGCCTGGAGATGGATGCCTGCACCCAGAGGATGCTGCAGTGCCATGCTCCCGCCGCCACGGAGCCTGACATGACATCAAGGTCAGCACACTTGGGACGGCATTCCCTCAAAATTTTGTGCCCGGGGCCAAAGCCCGGCTGTCCCCTACACAACTGCACAGAAACAGCAGGTGCAAACTGATCAGAAAAGCTTGGCCATGAGCCGGCTGATTAGAAGACTGCTGTCACATAAGAGGAAAAAAAAGAGCATAATTACCATTGTCAAAGGAGCACTGTCTGGCCCTGGAGCATCACATTCAAACCCCTTCACCAGCGGGAAAAGAAGTGGGAGGTAAGAGAGGTGGGTGTACACCAGCTGCACTGCTTTCCTATAGGCGGCTGCAGCACCTCGCCAGCCTTCATGTGCAGGAGGCAGGTCTGATTCCCCTCCCACACATGAGAGCCAGCAAGGTCCTGCAGCTGCATATACGGAAGGTGGTGTTGTGGAAAGCCTCAGCCTCTCTGTCCCTTCTTCTCACCTGGCATCCTGTTTGCCAGGCGACCGGCGGCTGCGAGGTGCATGCGCGAACCGGGACCTTCAGTTCAGCGGCGGCTTAGGTTTCCATGGAGCTGCTTGGTGGGTGGGGGAATGGTGAGACTTTTTCGACTCCTATAGTCAGTGTTGGTCATGTACCTTAAAAAAAGTAATTAGTTATAGTTACTTCTCACAAAAAGTAACTGAGTTACATCAGTAAAAAAGTAACAAATTACCAGGGAAAGTAACTATTGTCTTATGTTAAATTCATGAAATGGACACGAAATAGAATCAATTCTTATTTGAAAACATTGTATACTAATCTACACTATTTTAATGTTGTACTACTCTGCCTCTGGTTGTTTGGCAAACAATGGAAATTATGTGTCCTGTCCCACCCCACCCACCACCAAAGCAACAGTGCAAAATGAGAGCTGTTTCCTGGTGTGACGCTTCATGTGTGTAGCTATGACAAGTCTACGGCGCTGGCACACTGATCCATGTCCTCCCTAGGATGGAGGCAAAGATACTCACGTTTCCAACAGTCCCTCTGGTGCTGGCATAAGCTCCTCTGTGGCAGGTTTCAGGCCTCTTTAGTGGTCAGTTTGGAGTCACATCACTACTGCGCATGCGTGGGAGCTAGTCATCCCAGCACACAAGATCAGGCCAGTCGCTGTAGGCTTGCGCAGCCCAGCTTACTTTTCAGGGATTGCTGTGATCAGGTAGGTAGGTGTCATTTATTGCAGAAGATACATTGCATGTATTTTCTGCAATGAATGCCTGTCTGCTCACAATGACTTACAATGGAACTTTATTTCTGCTTTAAGAATTAGTAAACTGAGGGTGAGGTGAGGGCGTACCCGGAAGTGGCCATGTGACACGCACGGCGTGTCTCCCAACGCTGAACGCACCTCTCCCGATGGAAAGCACCAGGACGCCGAAGTAAGGTCCGAGAGACCGGGAGCTTGAAGGACCGAGACTTCATCCAAACCCCTGTAGAGCACCCACGCTATCCCCACGGTGAGGAGAGGTGGAGGAAACAGCGGAGGCAGGACTGACAGATTCGGCTGGACGCATTAGAGGGAGAGCCGCAGCAGAAGAGCGGTAGACCGGGCAGCAGGTATGGTGTGCAGCCCGGTCCTTCCCTTTGAATAGCTGCCTGTAACACGGACTGTAGTGAGCATTGCAAACAGTCCGGGCAGGGAGCCTGGAGGAGTAGACCCAGCCTGCACCGATGACCTCCCTCTCCGGGTAGAGGTTAGCGATATCTTGCCCTAAACCAACGGTCTCGAACGAGGAGAGCCGGACACTCACCGGATAGGACCGAGATCCAGCACTTTTAAAGAGAGTGAAAGAGAGCAAACAGATCAGAGGACTACTAAGTAGGTAAGCCCTCCAATTGAGTACACCATTACCTCTATTACACCGTTCCTAAAACTGACTAGTTGAACTGTATAAACCATCAACGGCCCCCACTGAGAGAATTAGTGGGAAAGGCGGGTGAGAGGTACCGAGAAGTACGATCTGGAGGCAGGAGCTCTATTACTCTCGATCAACAAGGACGGAGGCTCGGGGGGAAGGGTTCAGTGGACTTGAGAACGGAGGGGTTGGTCTATTGAAAGACCCCCTCTACTTTTTGGGTGGCCAGTGTACACTCACCTCTCCACCTCCCTTTTTTCTAGCCCCTTATACACTTAAGGGAAAAAGGAAGGATTATTGATTTCTTATTTCTCCGTCCGGTGTGATAATAGACAGCAGAGAATAGAGAATGGAGTATTGCATTTAAAGGAGCCCTGACCCCTTGGTATTGAGTTTTAAACAGAACCTACAAGTAAAGAAGAGGTGGAAGGGAAGAGGAGAGGAGTGAGCGGGAAAGGTGGGAGGATGACGCTCACCAAAAGAAAGAAAGGAAAGAAGAATGCAGTAAAAACGCAATCAAACAGATCAGAAGGAGAGATTGTAAGGTTCCTCACCAATAGCGCAAGGATGGAACCCGGTGAGAATAATGTTTTGACAAGCCCAGGGTCAGGGGATACGCTTAACACACCAGCCACCTCTCCAGCCTCAGAGAATTACCCAGATAGCCCAGGGAATAGACAAAGAGAAAACACGGTAACTGATATGCATACACAGGCTTTTATGCAAAACTCAGAATTGAAAGCCATGCTTCAAGCCCTACCAACAAAAAATGACATTGCACAAATGATTAATAAAATAGAAGAAACACATCTCAAAGAAATGCAAGTGTTAAAAAAAGACATACAAAAGATTTCAACACGTCTTGAAGAGGAGATAGCAGCCAGAAAAATTTTAGAAGGGAAAGTGACATCATTAGAACTAAGCAGAAATACACAGTGGGAGAAGGAAGACACAGTACAACTCCAATTAGAAGAAATGGAGAATAGAAGTAGACGTAGCAACCTGAGAATTCGGGGCGTACCTGAAAACATAAATAATGAAAAATTAAATGAAGTAGCAGAAATTATTTTTAAACAGGTCCTAGGAGATAAATGCCCTGACCGTCTTGAAATAGAAAGGATACACAGATCTCTGGGCCCCAGAAGCAAAGATGAGAAAAGACCAAGAGACGTGATATGCAGATTACATCATTATACGCATAAGGAGTTAATACTAAGGGAGGCATGGGGAGTAAAGGACATAAAGGTGGAAGGAACCCCGATTAAAATTTTTTCAGATATTGCAAGAGGAACACTGAGGAGAAGAGCACTTCTAAGACCTTTACTAGATCTGGCAAAAAAAATGGGATGCACGTATAGATGGGGATTTCCCTTATCGGTTACATTTCAAAGAGACGGCCGATATTTTAACCTCAGATCTTATCAAGATCGAACTGCCTTCTTTCGGTTTATAGGGACAGATCCCATACAGGTTGAAAATTGGCTGACCCAAGGATCTAGGGAAGGATCTTATCCCTACCCTCAGCAGCAAGAGAAGGGAAGAGACGCTGGAATAGAGGAAGAGAGAGGATAGGGATGAAACACTCTTCCTTTTTTTTTTTTTTTTTTTAGGGTTGCTGGCTTTATAGTTTCTATTTTGTTTTTTCTCTTCTTTCCCCTCCTCTTCTCTAAATAGAGGGATTTTGAATGTAGGGTGATTAGGGCATAAGGGTAGAGCACATTCAGAAAGGAAGAGTGGAATTAATTTTTTTTTCCAATACTCCCGACCCGTATATAATTTTTGATACACTCATTTTTTTTTTTTTTTTTTTTTTTTTTGATAGGGTTTAGGGGTAGAGCACATTTAGAAAGGAAGTATGGAATTTTTCCAATACTCCCTATTCGTATAATTTTTGATACACTATTTTTTAATTTTTTTTTTTTTTTTTTTTGGGTGATTAAGGTTCAGGGGTAGAGCACATTTAGAAAGAGGGTATGGAATTCTTCCAATACTCCCTATCCGTATAATTTTTGATACACTGCACATTTAGAAAGGGGGTATGGAATTTTCCCAATACTCCCTATCCGTATATTCTTTGATACACAATTTTTTTTTTTTTTTTTTTTTTTTTTGGGGTAGGGATTAGGGGTAGAGCACATTTAGAAAGGAAGTATGGAATTTTTCCAATACTCTTTATCCGTATAATTTTTGATACACTGCACATTTAGAAAGGAGGTAGGGAATTTTTCCAATACTCCTTATCCGTATAATCTTTGATACACTAATTTTTTTTTTTTTTTTTTTTTTTTTCCTTTTGGCACGGAATATTTTTTGGAACAACAAACACATTTTAGGGAGGGGAGTGTTTAATTTTTAAAATATTCTCTCCCCCTTTTATGAATTTGAGTTGTACTGCATGGGGAAGATCATACGAGAGGAGGAGGGGAATTTGGATTGGGAGATATGTAATTAAAATGAAAGATGTATGCATAAATGATAACACTTGTATCAATATATCTTGAGTTCGGTTGACCCAAGGAGGGGGAAAGGGGAAGAGTGGAGAGACAGGGGAGGGAGGAGAGAGGGGTGGAAAGGCACCTGTAAGTTGTTATAATATAAATGGAGGAAGGGATAAAGTCTTATCATTCCACCTTGGAAAAGGGTATGGAATGAGGGAAACCCTCTTATTAGTTAGAGAAAGAACTAGATAAAAAAGTAAGGATGGATAATCTCTCCGCTACCCCGAACCCCCCCCGTGGGATATGTATTTTTGAATATATGATAGGGGAGTAAGGTAGCCCCTCTAAGAGGGGAGATGAGGAGGTGGAGGATAGTTAGGGTAATTTGAGTGAAATAAATGTTAATATCTTTGTCGGAAAGAAATCCACTAGGGAATGACTGGGCTGTTCTATAGATGAGGATGAGTAAAATCTAGGTGAGACTACTTTTTCGTGCTCACTACCCCACTCTGGAAATACATGTGAGCGGCAGGTAAACAGCTAAATATTGCCCCCTAGAGGAGGAGGGGGGAGAGAGTGAGAGGAATAGGTGGAATACAGGGGGAAAGGGGGAGTAAATCAGATTGGCGACATGGAAAGAAGTATCCTGAGGAACTAGATAGACAAAGGGGAGAGGTGCGGGAAAGTACGGGGAGGAACATTCTGGGGTATAGCCCTTTATTTTTAGTCACACAAATGGCACCGGAAAGTGCCGTGTGAAATAAGGATAAAAAAAAGTTATCCGAACTGACGAGCGAGAGACTTGGCCTATTGTAAAGGCCGATTTCTCTCACCCGTCAGAGGGGGAGGGAAGGGAGGGGAGTAGAGGGTGGGGTTTTTTTTTTTTTTTTTTCTCCTGCTCCGCTGACCAGGGATGGAGGACTTAAAAATCACCTCCTATAACGTGAAAGGATTAAATATTCCAGAAAAAAGGCACACGTTACTAACAGAATTAAGACGAATAAAAACTGATATTGCACTAATACAGGAAACGCATTTTAGGGCAGATAAAATATTACTCATTAGAAATAAATTTTTTCCACATATATATCACTCCGCATATACGCAAGCAAAATCTCGCGGGGTATCTATATTGATTGCAAATGGGGTTCCATGGACTTATCAAGACAGCAGACACGACCCAGAGGGAAGATTCCTATTTGTTAAAGGATTGGTGGGAGAGACACGGGTAACGCTCGCAACAATATACACACCTAACAATCGACAGGACGTATTTATCTCTAGAACGTTAGCAGAGTTGATGGATTACACAGAAGGTCAATTAATCCTGGGAGGGGACTTCAATGCACCATTGATAGCAGCATTGGACACATCCTCTGGGACCACTACCCTCACCCCGGGAATGAGAAAACGAATACTAAGAGCCTTGTATAAAGCTCAACTGATAGATATTTGGAGACTACAGCATCCCTCGGAAAAAGAGTATACCTTTTTCTCAAATCCACACAAGAATTATTCTAGAATTGACCTTCTGTTTGTACCCCACTCTCAACTACAGGCAGTAAAAAAGTCAGAGATAGACAGTATTACATGGTCAGATCATGCTCCAATATCAATAATATATAGCTTGACATCAAACCCTACACAGAAAAGACGCTTTTGGAGGTTAAATGAGGATTTACTGCAAAGGGAAGAGGTAGTGAAGGAACTCACAGAGGAGATGAAGATCTTTTTCGAGATTAATGACCAACCTGAGTGCCAGACAGGGACCCTTTGGGAGGCCCATAAATCGGTAATGAGGGGTATTTTTATCAAGCATGGAGCACGTATAAAAAAGGAAAGGGGAGAGCAAATGACACAACTTTTAGAAAGACTCAGATCATTGGAGACAGAACATAAACAGACCTTATCAGAGACGGTGAGGGGAGAGCTGAAGTTAATTAGAAAACAGATAACGGATCTACTACAATACAAAGCTAAAGCAGCCATCCAAAGATGCCGGAAAATGAATTATGAATCGGGCAATAAATGCGGGAAGTTACTGGCTAGCTCAGTAAGAGAGCAGAAATTGAGATCGTACATACCACACATTATTACGGCAGAAGGGGATAAGAAAACGTTACCAACACAAATAACAGCAGAATTTGAGAAGTATTATACTTCTCTGTATAACTTGAAAAAAACCTCACCATCTATGGAAGATATTGAGAGTTATATAGATCAGTCACAGCTCCCCAAACTGATAGAGGCAGACCGAGAAGACCTAGAGAGGGAAATCACGATTGAAGAAATACAACAAGCTCTTAAATCTATGAAACCGGGGAAAGCACCAGGCCCAGATGGGCTAACGATTCAATATTATCAAACACTGTTTCACATTCTAGGCCCATATTTAGCAAGACTGTTTAATGCATCAGACATGGATGGAAAGCTAACTAGAGACACACTTACGGCTCATATATCCCTGATATTAAAAGAAGGTAAAGACCCGTCATCATGCAGCAGCTATAGACCAATATCTCTCCTAAACGTGGATCTAAAAATATTTACTAAAATACTCGCAAATAGACTGGCAAAGGTCCTCCCTAGCCTAGTTCACTTAGATCAGGTAGGCTTCATGTCATCAAGGGAAGCAAGGGATAATACCACCCGAATCCTTAACTTAGTACAAGTAGTAAAGGAAAAAAAGATACCGTGCGTAGTGTTGAGCACAGACGCAGAGAAGGCATTTGACCGGGTGGGATGGCCTTTCATGTTTGCTGTGCTCAAATATATCGGATTAGGGAAAGAGATGTTAGAAAAAATCACCAGAGTCTATACAGAGCCAATAGCTAGGGTAAAAGCTAATGGTATATTGTCAAATGCCTTCCCAATACGAAATGGCACAAGGCAAGGATGTCCTTTATCGCCCATACTCTTTGCTTTAAGTCTAGAACCGTTCTTATGTAGAATTCGATTAAACCAAGATATAAAGGGGGTAAAGATAAAAGAGAAACAATATAAAATTGCCGCTTATGCGGATGATCTACTATTTTCATTATCTAGCCCAGGTATATCACTGCCAAATCTAATACAAGAGTTTAAAAAATTTGGGGCTATGTCATATCTGAAAATTAACTTCGGGAAGTCAGAAGCGATGGGAATAGGGGTACCTTTACCCCAGGTAAACGCGCTAAAAAGCAGTTTCGGCTTCAAATGGAAAGAAGAGGCGGTGAAGTACTTAGGGACATTAATACCAGCGAAATTAACACGGGTGTACGATCTCAATTTCTTGCCCCTGATTGCAAAAACGAAGAATTTATTAGAACAATGGCGTAAAGGGATGCATTCATGGTTTGGCAAATGTAATTTGTTGAAGATGACAGTTCTACCAAAATTTGTATACTTGCTGCGAGCGCTGCCGGTTAAGATTCCCAGTACTTTCTTTAAAGCAATACACTCTCTGTTTGTGAGTTATATCTGGAATTACAAAAAACCACGAATAGCAAGACGATTGCTAATATTACCAAAGAAAAAAGGGGGGTTGGCTTTTCCAGATATACGGGCATACTACCAGGCCACTCAAGTGGCCAGAGTGTTAGACTGGTGGCACCACTCGGAAAATAAATTATGGGTGCAATTAGAACAAGCACAAACAGAAGTAGACCTGAAGAGAGCGATATGGTGCTACCAGGTACTACCTAAGGAATTGAAAAACCACTTGATAATAGGGAATACATTAAGAGTATGTAGTAATCTAAATATATATAATAAATTGACAACGAGTGAGTCCCCTTTATTCCCAATTTTGGGAAATCCACAGTTTACACCAGGCTTAGATAAGAGACAGTTTGTGGACCTGAGAGAGAAGAAATTTGAACAGGCCTCTTCTTACCTGATACAAAGAAGATGGCCCTCAATTAATCAATTGATTGATAGAGTGGGAATATATAATGTGCCCTTCTGGCAAGCAATCCAACTACATCACTATTTAATATCAATACCAAGACCAGAAAGCTACTGCAGAGCATTAACGAGGTTCGAACAATACTGTGTGAGGCCGGGGACTTTACTACATACATTATCAATTGCCTATGGGCTACTGACAAATCCGGAAGAACAACCGGAATTAACGTGGCCGGGGAAATGGGGAAGGGATCTGGGATGTAATTTAACAAGTGAACAGGTCCAAAGGATTTTAAGATACACCTTTAAACCATCCGGGTGTGTCAGAATTCAAGAACTGAATTATAAGCTCATAACGAGATGGTATATCACACCTAAGAAAATACATAGATGGCTACCGAGGGAATCAGACTTATGCTGGAGATGTAAAAAAGAAGAAGGTACATTATACCATATTTTTTGGACCTGTGCAGATATAAAACCATTCTGGGGGGGGGTAAAAAATACTATTCAAAAATTTACGGAATATAAAATTGAAGAAAACCCGCTCTTTTTCCTGTTGCAGGGGTCAGATATACCGGGGGGAAGATATGAAAATTCTATTATACCGTACTTAGTGAATACAGCTAAAGCATGTATTCCAGGCAACTGGAAAAAAACACAACCCCCATCGATGGTGGAATGGATACACAGAGTAGAGGAAACTAGAAGAATGGAAGAGTTAATTGCCTTCTCCCAAAATAGACAGGAGAAATATAAAAAGATATGGGAAGCATGGAACCTCTTTATAGTTTCGGAAGAAGGGAAAAAACTCTTAGGAGAGTAGAGGTAAGGGAAATAAAGGAATATAGCGGAAGGATAAGGGGTCCTCCAGGCAGATGTCAGCGGAGCGGGTGAACCCATTCCCTTTTTTTTTTTTTTTTTCTTTTCTCTCTGTTTTTGAGGGGAGGGAGGGGGGAGGGATGGATATGAAGGGGGGAAAAAAAGGGGGAAAATAAGGAAGGAATATAAGCTAAAGTAAATGATAAAAGATTGAGATTAACAAAGGTTAAAATGAGGTTGTATTATTTGTTGAATTGTAAATGTATTTAAGCTGAACTTCCTGAATAAAATTTATATTTGAAAAAAAAGAATTAGTAAACTGATATATTATTTTTTGTTTTGGGGTTTAGTACCACATTAGGGAAACCACTGCACATCTTAGACACAAACCAAATAAAACAAGAAAGAAACAGATACAGGGATACTCATTTAATACTAATCAGAATAAAATAGGCAGCTCTAAAATAAAGAAATGCTCTGATGAAGAATCCCAGTAAAATCTTCTGGTGGGACCCCACCACTTCAAAAAGCATAAGGCCCCTTTCACGCGAATGATCCAATCAGATCCGCCTGTCAGTTTTTTAGGTGGACCTGATCGGATCCTCCCTGCATCCCTATGGGGCAGCGGATGTCAGCGGAGACATGTCCGGCGACACCCGCTGCCATCCTCATCCGATCCTGTTTGTGAAATCCGGATGGATGGAAACCCTATTATCCATCCGTCCAGCGGATCGGATGGGATTGGATGAGAGCGGACAGGTGGTCCTTTCTCATCCGATTCCCCCATAGAGAACAGCGGGGCTCTGACACCTCCCTCTCTGCACACAGAGCGGAGACTAAGCTGTCATCCACCTGCTCAGCGGGGAACGGACTGCACCGGACAGCGTGTGAAAGGAGCCTAAAGAAAAAAGAAAAGAAGATTCCACAGTGCTTATTCCTGAATGATAGAGGGGGATGCACTACCCACTGGAAACACACATGGCTGACCCTGGTAGTGGTGCACTATACACATATTGTCAGTGATGCCCAGGGATAGAAATTCAGGCTCAGGTCACCATCTTATCTGACTCACCTGTCTAGAGGAAAGAATATTCAGAGCCCCCCTGAAATTACACAGCGTTCAGGCACTCTTTCTTCCATCTGCCAGGTAACAAGTGCCAGCAACACCAGCATTTCCTGCATGTGATGTGGATTGGTGCACTCTCCAAAACGGTCCCCAGTGTACTTTGTCACTAAAAGTTCCTGCTTTCCATTCACATGATGTGTTAGTATGGTGCTGACATTTTCTAGAAGACATGCTGGCTGGGGAGGAAGGTGGCATGGGGTAGGACTAGGACCGATTGAAACTATTGTATATGCACCCACAGCAGTGTATAATTCAGGTTTATTATGCACCACTGTGTGTGCAGATAGAGTAGGTACAATTGGTCCCGCCCCCTGCCACCTTCCTCCCCAACAGCTGCTATTTGTCTGTGTACGGAACAAGGGGGCGGAGCCCGCATACCGGCCCCGCCCACCTTGACATCAATGTTTGATTTTGACAGCTCCACTATAGTATACATTGGCTGTGGCCGGTCCTGCATAACGCACATCCACCCACGGCTGGTCATTCCGCTATGCAGCACATCCACATGCGGCCAGTCCTGAATGTCACAGCAAATTCTTCCTAAGTCATGCAGCCCCGGCCCACCGGCCACCCTATGGCCAGTCCGGGCCTGTAGGGGGATGTTGTTCTAAGTAATTTTTCAGCAAAATAGAGCATGGAGACATGGATGGATGGCTGCGTTTTCTATATTATTAATATAGAAATAATATAGAATATTAAAATTGAATTAAATAGTGTTTTTGGTTTGTGGTGCTCAGATACAGTTTAGTTCTGCTTTAAGACGCAATGTAAGAGACAAGGCAGGTTTTATCTTGAAATAAACATTGTATCAAAGTGATACTAAACACACACTGTTTAAGTTACATTGTCCCTTCTATTTCTGTATATAGATGATGGCACTGTAATTTTTTTAATAAAAAAAAAACCCATCTAAGTACCTTTCTCCTACTCGATATACAGCTGTCACATGACCCAGATCTTTCCCAGTCCATCTGCAAGGAAACACAAGCAGGAGGAGCATGTTTAAAATAAAAAAAACAGCCTTGGAATACAGAGTGAAAATAAATAAATACATAAATAATATCAATAAACTGTTTTAAATTGGCATACAAATATATATTTGAAATCAAATCTTTATTATTTTGTGAAAATAATATGTTGGGGCGGACTTCTGCCGGTCACAGGCTGTGCCACGCCCCTCCATCCTCTGTCTTAGAATAAGAGGGAGGTGAAGCCACCATTAATTTACAATGTCCAATTGTGTTTAGCTAGTGAGTGGGCATGGAGGTGGTGGGAGGGAGTGTGCTGTCATTTACTACTGTGTATACACGAACATGTGTGACTCTATAGTCATATGGGCTGTAAAATGCCTAGCTGAGTTGGGAACATGAACAGACGGTGGAGATAGAGAGCAGCAGGATCAACCAGTTTTTTTTTTTTTTTTCTTTGCAGAATACAGAAAACAAATCTCATACAACATTTATTGATAGTTTTTTAATGATGTGGGTTTAGTGACATTATAAGTATATTAACTGAAAGAAGATAGCCAAAAAAAATGTTCAGTGCCTGGACAGTATTTACTGTAGGAAGATGCTTGGTTAGCCAGCAATATAAGTAGAGACAAGGCAGGTTTTATCTTGAAATAAACAGAGTGTGTTATTTGAGAGACAATAGTCACAAATATTGATCAGTGGCTGGACAGTTTATAAACAGATGGCTAGGCTGTAGTATAAGAGGGAGAGACAAGGCATGTTTTATCCTAAAATAGGCAATAGAGTGTATTATCTGAGAGACAATAACCGCAAATATTTTTCAGTGCCAAAGCATCGAAACAGGCTGCAAACTTTCAGGTGCAAAAATTAGTTTTGCATGGAGTAAGCTGAAGTTGATCATTGTTTGGCACATTTAAAATACCAATGCACCAGAGTAGGCTAAAAAATTCAAGGTGCAATACAAGATTTAACCTGTAGAAAACATCTAAAATTAGTCAGCTGAGGACCAAGTGTGAAAACGTTGTGTTGCAGCCTTTCTGTGCCAAAGTACCAGAATAGGCCAGGGCAGGTGGTAGAAGCTGCTAATGGTGGTAGGTATCTTTTTTGGGGGGCTGGAAGAATTGAAAGTTTAGTTTTCATAAACAGTAGCAAGGGTTTTGTAGGCATAAGTAATCCAGACTGGTTATTTTAATAAAAGCGAGCCAGTCTTCATCTCTTCATAACAAAACCTCTTGCTGCATTGAAGGCCCTTTCAAACAGCATACTGGCTGCAGGGCAAGCCAGAAGTCCATGTGCATACTGTGCAAGCTCTGGCCAATGGTCCAGCCTAGACACCCAAAAGTCCATGGGGTCCTTACTTCTGAGCGTGTCCGCTTCAGCCCCAGACCTGATATATTAAGCAATCATTTGGTGTGGGCTTGTTCTTGGATGGTGAAAGTAGATCGGCCATTTAACCCTTGTATCAGGGATCTAACAGGGTGACCACCCAATAGTGGTCCCTTTCTCTGATGACTTGAATCCCTTGCCCTTGCAAAGGTATTTGAGCATAACAGACTCCTTTTGCCACAAACTGCTTGCAGTGGAGGGATCCAAGTACTTGGTGTCACTGAGCACAACACTATCCTCAACAATCTCACCCCTCCCTCTGATGCGCAACTCCCAAGGTTTTGGAGTGGTAAAATATCCCCCTTGAAGCTTGTTCTCCTCCTCCCAGTCTATCAGGTTATGGATTATGTGCTAGAGGGAAGGGATAATATAATTAATCCTTATTTAGTTGTGTAGAAAAAGGGGGAATGGCCCAGGGGACTTTATATGAGGTGAATACATGTGGCTGGGAGTGAAAACAAAACAGGATTGAATAAAAAAGTAACTTTATTATAGTAAATGGACATCATGTGCTAAGACACATGCAATGTCAAACTGGTAATTGTTGTAAACAATGCATAACATAAATAATGGTAAATCACATAATGTATACATAATAATTGTACAGTACATCTCAATCTTCAACATAGCCATAAATACTGTGACAGGAAGTCAGGTAAATCTGTGAGTGGTGTCACAGATGGGAGATACACTTCTGCTTGGTTTAGACAATTCACCAATTACTATAGGGTGTCGGCTGCAAAGGCAGCAGGAAGGTGTAAAGAAGTTGAAAACCATTCAGCTATTCAGAATGAGGAAATTAAGGTCTCTATAATTTGTCCAGAGGAAGTCCTATTGATTGCTGCCTCCTGACGCTGTGTGAGTAGAGTAGAACAGTCAGATGTGTCCCTCCCGACGCTGTGTGAGCATGGGAGAAGGAATGCCTCCTGAAGCGATGTGCGCTGAGGAGGGTAAAAGGTGTGAAGACTACTCAAGGTGAGGTCTGGGATGGTTTCTATGTGAAAAGAAATAAATGAACTATTTCTGGTGAAGAGAAAAGAAACCTTTGCTAGGTGAAGAGAAAAACAAAGGAATGTGTTCAATGTGAAGAGAAAAGGGACATGTTCAATGTGAAGGGAAAAGGGACATGTTCAATGGACATTTGTTGTGTGAAGAGAAAAAACATGGACTATTGAGTGTCTGCTGTAGGATGAGCAAAGTCTGCCCAACAGTAGGTTGGGGACAGACTTCCTTAGGTAGGTTCCTGTGTGTGAGAAGGTAGCCGCCCACAGTGTCAAGGATTTATTTTGTGTTTTATTTTATTTTGGATGTTTTTGATGCTTGCACTTGTGTGAAGAAAATTGCATGAATAAACCAAACTGTTGTTTGCAACCACTTCTCGGCTATCTCCCTGTGTAACGAACCCCCAAAAGGGGTTATCCACACCCGCCACCGAGCTAATCCTCTCACATATGGTGGAGGATGCGGGCAGAAGCAGAGATCCCTGCAAAGAAGTGCATATGTTCTATGAACTTTGTCTGGTGCATGAGATTGCACAATCTGTGTGTGCAGGAGAGAAGATCCTGAAAGAGAGAAAAACTACTTGTTTTAAAGAGACAGTGGTCTCAAAAATTTTCGATGAACTTTGTCTGGTGCATGAGACTGCACAAACTGTGTGTGCAGGAAAGGAGATCCTGCAAGAGAGAGAAAAACTACTAGTTTTAAAGAGACAGTGGTCTAAAAAAAAAAAAATTTTGCTGGACTGTGAAAAATTTATTGTGGAGTTATTGAAGATGGGGCGATCAAAACGCCTGAAAGATGCAAAGATAGCTGAAATGAGAGACCGGATTCTATGGATGGAGGGGATGTTACCGCCTGAACGAGCCCCATCCATGCCTGAACGGAGTCTGCTAAAAAGAGAGGTTGTTGTCCCTAGCAACACTGAGGCAAATGCGGATTTTCAGCGGAGCTTTGCAGCTCAACAACAGGCTCACCAAGAGAGCATGGCAGGCTGGAAACAGAGATGCCAGCAGCAAATGGAGGCCATCGGTTTGGAGGAAACCGAGTATGTGTGCAGGGCTGAGCTGGATGCCTTGCAACGGAAAATGGAAGAAAAGGAACAAGCCCTGGAGTTGCTTAGGGTGGAGCATAGAAACTTGCAGGCTCAGGTGTTACAGTGGGAAGAATCCACTGCTCTTCTTTTTTCCGAGTTACAAAAACGTAGAGAGACTATAATGGAGAAAGATACCATCCTCATGGAAAAGGAAATTGAAATTCAGACTTTGCAGGAGCAAAGTAAGGGTGAAATGTTGGAGTTGCTTAATCAGCTGAAAAAAAGTCTTCAGTCTTTGGAAGCTACAAAAATAGACCTGCAGGATGTGCAGGAACAGAATGTCTCTCTGAAAACAACATTGTCTCTCAGCTACAAGGAGAAAAATGAGAGAGAGGCTAAATTACTGAGTACTGTGTATGAGCTCACCACTTTGAGCAATGTGGTAGATGAATTGCGTATGGACTGTGAAAATTGGAAAGATGAAGCCCAACGTGTCCAGCAGTACTTAAAGGAGAAAGAAGCCTGTGTGGCAGAATTACAGTCTCATTCCCAGAAGCTAGCCAATGAGGTGAAGGCTCTTATGCAGGGAAAGGGAGATTCTGAACACAAGAGGGAAAAAGTAGAGGCACAGCTTCTGGAATTGCAAGTCAAAGTGTTAGAACGTGACCAAGTGTGTGCTAAGCTGTCAGAAAAGGCAAACCGACTGCAGGTTCAGTTGGACAATGTCACAAATCAGCTTTCTCAAGCAGACAGCAAATCTAGAGAAATTGCCAAAGATTTTTCTGTCTTGGAATCGCAGCTGCAAGACACTCAGGAACTCTTACAGGAAGAGAGATGTCAAAGGCTGAGTTTTAGCACAAAGCTCAAACAAATGGAAGATGAGAAAAATGGCGTCCTGGAACAATTAAAAGAGGAGGAGGAAGCAAAGAAAAACCTATCAGAGCAAGTCGCAACACTGCAAGCTCAGATAGCGGATATGAAAAAACGCATGGAAGAAAGCGTTGGTTCATTAGAAAATGTTGAAAATGTGAAAAAGAAGTTTGATCAGATGCTTGGTGAGGAGAAGACTGTGTCTGCAAAATATGCAGAAGAACGCGACCGTGCAGAAACGGAGGCGCGTGATAAAGAGAGCAAAGCCCTGTTCTTGGTTCGCTCCTTGGAGGAAGCTCTAGAGTGTAAGGTTGAACTAGAAAGAGTTAACAAACAGCTGTGTACAGAAATGGAAGATTTGGTCAGCTCCAAGGATGATGTTGGGAAAAGCGTTCAGGAGCTAGAAAAGTCTAAGCGAGCTTTAGAACAGCAAGTAGAAGAGATGAAGATTCAGTTGGAAGAACTTGAAGAGGAATTACAGGCAACAGAGGATCTGTCCCAAAGAGGGGATAGTGTGCCTGATGCAGTTTTTAAAAGGATCAGTGTTTTAGGGTCTGTCCTGAGTGAGCATCAGAAATTTGATGACATGTTGTTTGAAGCACCCCTCTGGATTAAACAGTTCCTTCAAAAACTTCAAGCACTGGAAAATGTATCATTAGAACTTCAGCAAACAAAGGAGCTGTGTAAGAAATGTGATGATTTCTCATTTCAGGCTGAAAACCTAGTGGAGAAAACTAAAGCAAGTGATATAAAGCTTGGAGAAAAAAGCAAACACCACCTAGTGGAGAAAACTAAGGCTGTTGGTGAAAACGTGAAGCAAATGAATAAGTGCCTTTCAGGGAATATTTCCAAAATGGAACTGGTGAAAAACAGGTTACAAGAAAGATTGCTCATGTAGTCTAAATCCCAACGGTGCCACATCCCGGGAATAGCTACTAAACCAAAAAGGAAAATTTCCCCTAGGGGTGGGACTTTTTAGGCACCAATAAATTGTATACAACAAATCAATTTATATAAAAGTTAGATTTTTTATTAGTTGATGCAGAAAAAAGATTAAAACAAAAAGGCAAGCTAGAACATAATGCACATGAAACAGTCGAACTTAATACCACATAACCCCCGGGCTGTGACCCGACGCGTTTCGGAGTCTTTTGGGCTCCTTCCTCAGGGGTGCGCCCTTAGAGGGTGGTCTGTGGATCATTAATACATAACATATTAATTTCAACATAATAAATATAGTTACATTGCGTTTGAGTAGAAAGTTTAATAATAACTTACATAGTTCACTGTGAAAATGAGCATGGATAGCCTGCCTGGTGATTAAAAACAAATGGGCCGCATATGCTTGTTGTCGATCAGGAGTGCCGTATTCGCGGTGTTATAGGTCAAAACCAGAGATCTTAGGTCTTGAAGTGTTTCAGGACTTTTAGTGCTAACCAAGTCTTAGTAAAAGACTGGGTAGGAGCAGCTGGAACCTCAAATGACAGCAGGTCTGCTGGGCAAATAATGCATAATTACTGCAAGGTCCAATCAAATAAGACCACATATGTGCAGGGTGCCCAAAAACTTATATCCTCTGCCCACCATATCTCTCATATAAAGTCAAAAATAAATTTATCAACCATATTAGATCAACAAATGAGATAAATGAGCAAAATAAAGACCAAATATCCGTATAAATGTGTCATGCTATGTATTATGACCATAGCCAGGCATATAAAGCACTTTAAGAAAAATGGTGAAGGCTAAGGAGTCTTATTGGGCATCATGCACAGATCAAGAAGTCAAAGAAACCCATCACCCTGATCACATAGATCAGCAGTATTCAGGTAGTAATCTCTTAAGGGTGTAAATCTTTTCTTACCTTGAAGACAGCTGTATCTTGTTCACAAAAAATGGAAGTCCTCACAGGACCTGCGTATCCGGCAAAAGAGCAGATAGCTCTGACGCCGAATACACAGGATTTAAAAAGCGTGGCAATCAGCTGCAAGGTGAATCAGCTGGATTGCCTGCTCTCAGCTGATCGCCGTCAAAGGTTCCCTGAAACGTAAGGGCCGGACACGCCCCCTAACCGGATATCGTGAGCGGCCGATGCGTTCCACCGACACGGAAGCGTCACTAGTCTGCGTGAAACGCAGACCAGTGTACTAGACATATACGGCCACGCTCTGAAAGAGGACGGGATGGACACGTGAATGCCTATATCTGCGGGCGCCAGTAGATGGCGTCCGCCTTTCCGTGCCGGGCTGATCCTACAAAAGAGCACTAAACAAGAGCAGTGTTTGGATAAGACATAAAGAGAGCTAAACATGGCAAAAAGATCCAAAACCTCATTGTAAATTGGGAACTAAGAAATTGGGGTGCATCTAAAACATAGATATCTCCCTCATAGCTCCCAATGTGTAAGAATATTCCAAGATTTCCACAATTGGATTGGAACATTATTCTTTTCCTAATAGAAAAAAGAAAATATATGGGAACCGGACTTCGCTTCTGATGGACTAACTTCAGCATATGTTGGACCATTTGTGTACAAAAGTGCTAGATTTGGGAACAAAAAAAGAAAATATGAAAAAAGCACAGCATAGGTACAGATAATTGCTAACATAACATAATATTACAATATATGTCATATAGACAAACATAATACAATAAGAACGTTATATCATGGGAAAGCAGAGAGAAAAGGGGAGGGACATAGAAAAGAAAAGGGAGAAGAGAACTTTTGTCATATCAATCATCTGCCCGCAGGGCATACTGAGAGACCCCCTTCAGAATGCGGTTTTACAATGAAGTAGGGGAATAAAGTTATCTTTCCATGCCTCCAGACGAAAAACCTTCAAGAAAAGGTCTGAATGAAATGAGATCATTTAGTCCGGGTGGTTCAGTGGCCTTTAAACGATAGATCCAACGTAACTCCATTTGGAGGAGGGTCTTGTTCCAGTCCCCTCCTCTGGGGTTAGGGTGGATTCTATCGAGTATTAAAAATTTGATTTTTGGAAATTTTTCAGGGTGGACCAGAGCAGCATGGCGCCCCAATGGAAGGTCTGGATTGCGTGTCTGCATACTTTTTATGTGTCTACATGCTCGCTTTGTAAACTCAAGTTTCGTTTTGCCCACGTAAAAACAACCGCACCCACAGAGGAGTAAATATACCACCCCGTGGGTGCGGCAGTTGGCAAAATGTTGCGGCCTAAATATTTGGCCGTTAGGTAATATCGGGTTTTTTGTTGTATGCATGTATCTGCAGTACCTGCATGTACCACACATATAGGTTCCTTTTACCTTACAATGGTCTTTACCTTTTTGGGCCACAAATTCACTTTGTACAAGTTGGTGCCTTAATGCGGGGACCTTTCTGTACGTGAATTGGGGATATGTTGTAACGTGTTTACCCAAAATGGGGTCGAGAGAGAGCATGTGCCAATATTTAGTTACGATCTTTTTGATTTCGGGATGTTGTTCCGAATACTTAGTTATGATTCTGAGATTATTTTCAACAGATTTAGGAGTTTTTGGTGCTAGCAATATTGTTCTATCACTAAGCAGTGCCTTCTTATAAGCTTTCTTAAGAGTGGATTTTGTATATCCTCTCTTGAGGAGTCTCTGTTGGAGATCATCAGCAGCCTTTTGGAACTGTACCAAGTTGGAGCAGTTCCTCCTGGCCCTAAGATACTGGCTGAAAGGAATTGACCGCACCAAATTTTGGGGGTGGAAACTAGAGGCATGTAATATGGTGTTACCAGCAGTGGGCTTTCGAAAGAGCCCACTCTGGAGAACACCATCCATGCCTCTATAGATTTCCACATCAAGAAAGGTTATCTGTTGTAAGTCACAATTCATTGTGAAATTTAAACCAAACTCGTTTCTGTTCATCCTGTCCATCCAACTGTCCAATAAATCTCGTGGACCGTGCCACAACATGAAAATGTCATCGATGTATCGGACCCACATAATAATGTGGTCCGTATACATCGAGGTTTCATCACAGTCAAGAAGGGCGTGTTCCCACTCCCCCAGGTACAAATTGGCGTAGGATGGGGCACAACAGGTGCCCATCGCTACGCCTTGCACCTGGAGGTAGTGGGAACCGTTAAAAGTAAATACATTATGAAAAAGAATGAACTGGAGGATGGACAGGATGAACTCCCCATATGCGTCAAAGGTAGAACCACGTGTGAGTATGCGTCTCACTGCCGCAAGTCCCCGTTCATGCGGGATGGAGCTGTATAGCGCCTCGACATCGATTGTTACTAAAAGGCAGTTTTCTGGAACAATCACATCCTGGATTTTCTGCAGGAGGTGTATTGTGTCCCGCACGAAAGAGGGTAGGGCAGTTACGAATGGTTTTAGAAAAGCATCCACCAATTTACTTGCATTGTCCGTGATAGAGCCGATCCCCGAGATAATTG
Organism: Pelophylax lessonae; assembly: GCF_965119305.1. Classification (NCBI taxonomy): domain Eukaryota; kingdom Metazoa; phylum Chordata; class Amphibia; order Anura; family Ranidae; genus Pelophylax; species Pelophylax lessonae. The sequence continues at coordinate 212,498,549 of NC_138771.1, read as the reverse complement.
GACGCCCTGGTGGATTTGTGGCGTCTTTGTGTATCTTGGGGAGGGCATAAAATGTTGGGGTAACTGGAAAGGCCGTGCGGACAAATTCCCAAGTATGTTTTGGGATCACTGTGTTGAGATATGCTTGATCGACTAGGTTGTAAAACTCAAGCTGGTATTTTTGAACAATACCAGCCGGAATCTTCCTATACCAATTAAGGTTTCTAAGAATCCTCAAAAACATTGAAACATAGTCATCGTTGTTCATGATGACGACGTTGCCGCCCTTATCAGCTTGTTTGATGATGATGGATGGATTTTCTTTAAGTTTTTTAATTGCAAGTCTTTGCTTGTAGGTGATATTTGTATTGGAGGGTTTTTTGATATATAATTTTTCAATTTCTTTAGTTACAAGTTTGACAAAGGCGGCAACGTGTGGGTTAAGGGTTTGGGGGAACTTGTCCGATTTTTTCTTTAAAGATAGGCCCTGGTTGGGCTTGAGTTTTTGTTCGTCCACCTGCACCAAAAGAGAGGGCAGGTCTACTCGGTCGATGAGATCCTCATTTTCCTCGAGTAGTGAAATTAGCATATCTAAAATCGGGTCTTTCTTGGATTGCGAGGTCTCAGGGATTTTCTCGTTATCATAGAGGATCTTGAAATTCAATTTTCGAGCGAAAAGATGCAAATCTTTTATAAAGTCAAACCGGTCTAGCTTCGTGCTTGGGCAGAAACTTAGACCTTTAGAAAGAACTTCTATTTCTTCAGGGGATAGTTTGTAATTTGAGAGATTGATAATAGATAGATCAGTAGACGCTTCATCAGATTGAAGTGAATTAGGGGGTGTAGGTGTGGGTGTGGTGGGATTTAAATGGGGGGAGTGGGGGTGAATGCGGGGGCTCGCTGGTGGATCAACTCTAAAAAAGTGGTATCTTGCAAATTAAGAGTGGAAGCTAGTAAGGATGGTGCCGGGTTAGGATTGGGGGAAGAAGTTTGTGTATGAGGATGTGTGGTGTTGGAAAGTGGGTTAGAATCAGGTTCAGGTATCGGTGTGTTGGGTTTAAACAAGGAAATATTAGAGCCAGAGTTTTGTTGTGTATTAGTTTTTTTGTTTGATTGACTTATACTGTTATCTTCTTGATAAGTGCGCTTAGTTTTCAAACTGCCTTTTAGTAACAATCGATGTCGAGGCGCTATACAGCTCCATCCCGCATGAACAGGGACTTGCGGCAGTGAGACGCATACTCACACGTGGTTCTACCTTTGACGCATATGGGGAGTTCATCCTGTCCATCCTCCAGTTCATTCTTTTTCATAATGTATTTACTTTTAACGGTTCCCACTACCTCCAGGTGCAAGGCGTAGCGATGGGCACCTGTTGTGCCCCATCCTACGCCAATTTGTACCTGGGGGAGTGGGAACACGCCCTCCTTGACTGTGATGAAACCTCGATGTATACGGACCACATTATTATGTGGGTCCGATACATCGATGACATTTTCATGTTGTGGCACGGTCCACGAGATTTATTGGACAGTTGGATGGACAGGATGAACAGAAACGAGTTTGGTTTAAATTTCACAATGAATTGTGACTTACAACAGATAACCTTTCTTGATGTGGAAATCTATAGAGGCATGGATGGTGTTCTCCAGAGTGGGCTCTTTCGAAAGCCCACTGCTGGTAACACCATATTACATGCCTCTAGTTTCCACCCCCAAAATTTGGTGCGGTCAATTCCTTTCAGCCAGTATCTTAGGGCCAGGAGGAACTGCTCCAACTTGGTACAGTTCCAAAAGGCTGCTGATGATCTCCAACAGAGACTCCTCAAGAGAGGATATACAAAATCCACTCTTAAGAAAGCTTATAAGAAGGCACTGCTTAGTGATAGAACACTATTGCTAGCACCAAAAACTCCTAAATCTGTTGAAAATAATCTCAGAATCATAACTAAGTATTCGGAACAACATCCCGAAATCAAAAAGATCGTAACTAAATATTGGCACATGCTCTCTCTCGACCCCATTTTGGGTAAACACGTTACAGCATATCCCCAATTCACGTACAGAAAGGTCCCCGCATTAAGGGACCAACTTGTACAAAGTGAATTTGTGGCCCAAAAAGGTAAAGACCATTGTAAGGTAAAAGGAACCTATATGTGTGGTACATGCAGGTACTGCAGATACATGCATACAACAAAAAACCCGATATTACCTAACGGCCAAATATTTAGGCCGCAACATTTTGCCAACTGCCGCACCCACGGGGTGGTATATTTACTCCTCTGTGGGTGCGGTTGTTTTTACGTGGGCAAAACGAAACTTGAGTTTACAAAGCGAGCATGTAGACACATAAAAAGTATGCAGACACGCAATCCAGACCTTCCATTGGGGCGCCATGCTGCTCTGGTCCACCCTGAAAAATTTCCAAAAATCAAATTTTTAATACTCGATAGAATCCACCCTAACCCCAGAGGAGGGGACTGGAACAAGACCCTCCTCCAAATGGAGTTACGTTGGATCTATCGTTTAAAGGCCACTGAACCACCCGGACTAAATGATCTCATTTCATTCAGACCTTTTCTTGAAGGTTTTTCGTCTGGAGGCATGGAAAGATAACTTTATTCCCCTACTTCATTGTAAAACCGCATTCTGAAGGGGGTCTCTCAGTATGCCCTGCGGGCAGATGATTGATATGACAAAAGTTCTCTTCTCCCTTTTCTTTTCTATGTCCCTCCCCTTTTCTCTCTGCTTTCCCATGATATAACGTTCTTATTGTATTATGTTTGTCTATATGACATATATTGTAATATTATGTTATGTTAGCAATTATCTGTACCTAAGCTGTGCTTTTTTCATATTTTCTTTTTTTGTTCCCAAATCTAGCACTTTTGTACACAAATGGTCCAACATATGCTGAAGTTAGTCCATCAGAAGCGAAGTCCGGTTCCCATATATTTTCTTTTTTCTATTAGGAAAGAATAAAACTAGTAGTTTTTCTTTTTATCATTTATGAGAAATCTGTCAATGAAGATGACAGAAACAGTTTCATCCTGAAGCTTGAAGATACTAAGAGGCTTATCAGTGAGAGTCAAGAGCAGTGCCTGACACATGCGTGCCTGGAAAACTGTGTCCCAACCCTAGGGTTGAAACAAGGGGGGGGGGTATGTGACAGGAAGTCAGGTAAATCTGTGAGTGGTGTCACAGATGGGAGATACACTTCTGCTTGGTTTAGACAATTCACCAATTACTATAGGGTGTCGGCTGCAAAGGCAGCAAGAAGGTGTAAAGAAGTTGAAAACCATTCAGCTATTCAGAATGAGGAAATTAAGGCCTCTATAATTTGTCCAGAGGAAGTCCTATTGATTGCTGCCTCCTGACGCTGTGTGAGTAGAGGAGGACAGTCAGATGTGTCCCTCCCGACGCTGTGTGAGCATGGGAGAAGGAATGCCTCCTGAAGCGATGTGCGCTGAGGAGGGTAAAAAGTGTGAAGACTACTCAAGGTGAGGTCTGGGATGGTTTCTATGTGAAAAGAAATAAATTAACTATTTCTATGTGAAGAGAAAAGGGACCTTTTCTGGGTGAAGAGAAAAACAAAGGAATGTATTCAATGTGAAGAGAAAAGGGACATGTTCAATGTGAAGAGAAAAGGGACATGCTCAATGGACATTTGTTGTGTGAAGAGAAAAAACATGGACTATTGAGTGTCTGCTGTAGGATGAGCAAAGTCTGCCCAACAGTAGGTTGGGGACAGACTTCCTTAGGTAGGTTCCTGTGTGTGAGAAGGTAGCCGCCCACAGTGTCAAGGATTTATTTTGTGTTTTATTTTATTTTGGATGTTTTTCATGCTTGCACTTGTGTGAAGAAAATTGCATGAATAAACCAAACTGTTGTTTGCAACCACTTCTCGGCTATCTCCCTGTGTAATGAACCCCCCAAATGGGTCATCCACACCCGCCACCGAGCTAATCCCCTCACAATACATAATAAATTAGTATAATGCATCTTGAACTGACGCGTTTCGCAAGCTGTATGATCGCTTCTTCAGAGTAGATGCACATAAATATGTCTAGAAAGAGAGAAGCACATATGTTGGAATAACAACAAAAAATAAAGAAAAATATGGTAAAATGAAAATATTCTGTAAATATGAGGGACTCTGGTAAAGTGCCAAATACTCACAGGCCAGTATGGCTGGAATTAAGATAGGCCATTGTGAGGCTGTGGCGCGGGATGTCTGACCCGGGAGCTGAAGGGTCCAACTGGACCATGCCGACAAGCGGGCCCATGGTGGCTAGATGGTAGGTGTGTATCGTGAGAAAGTAAAAATTCCAATTCTACAATAAAAATGTAGGTAAAATAGTATAAATATATAAATATGGATAAGAATATCACATATATAAAAGTAAATGGGTATGTGCTTCTCTCTTTCTAGACATATTTATGTGCATTTGCTCTGAAGAAGCGAGCGTACAGCTCGCAAAACGCGTCAGTTCAAGATGCAATATACTAATTTAATATGTATTTATGGTTATGTTGAAGATTGAGATGTACTGTACCATTATTATGTATACATTATGTGATTTACCATTATTTATGTTATGCATTGTTTACAACAATTACCAGTTTGACATGTGTCTTAGCGCATGATGTCCACTTACTCTAATAAAGTTACTTTTTTATTCAATCCTATTTTGTTTTCACTCCCAGCCACATGTATTCACCTCATATAAAGTCCCCTGGGCCATTCCCCCTTTTCTATGTATATATATTGGGATGGAGGTGTTTTACTGTTGATACCAGACCATAACCCCCCTTTTCTCTCACTTATTTAGTTGTGGCTCATTATCTTTGGTCACCACTTCAAATGGCGCAAAAATGCTAGAGGTGTCCTTAATAATGAGCCATTGACATGGTGGAAAGGACCGCAGCTCCCAAGAGTCTGTCTTCATACCATAATCACACATATTCTCATTCTCAAACCACATTAAAATAATAAACATCAAAAAGTCCACATGTTATGTGAAAAACACATGCTGACACTTAATTTAGGAAGCTGTGTTCAGTTCAGTGTTCTATCACCACAATACACACTTCGTCCTTACTGAATGGATACAAACTCCTAAGAGTGAGGTCATTATCGCTTATGTATAAAATTATGCCTCTGAGATGCCAAGTACGTAGCCTTTAGAAAATGATGTTACCCGAATCCAATGAAGACATCCAATGTGATGGAACTGCCTCTTGCTTTTCCTGCCTGATTTTACCTACTTATATGATCATAGTGCTATCTTCCTCTTCTTTCTAAACATCTGAAAGGTGAAAAGCTTGTGAATGACCAAGATCATCTTTTTGCAGAAAGGGATCGTGTGATCAATAAATTCCACCAACTCCTCATTGCCAGTTTACTGGGCTGTGGAAGAAGAAGAACAGGGGGAGGAAGAAGAAGGTGATTTAGCAGCAGTTACACATGTAAGCACATCTGGTACACATGTAAGCAAGGAAATACTACTGGCACAATAGCAAGTATACAAAAGAAGGTACGACATTAATCAAGCTTGTATAACTTTTAATGTTTGTGTAAATCCCAAAATCCTATGTATCAACATGGGGTGTAAAGTGTTCCCTAGTATGCATATTTTGCAAGTTACATACACTGATTGTTTGCAGATTAGATATGTAGCACTGTCCCCGTAGGGCTTGCTGTATGATGACTTGTTGGGCCTCCTGTGATTACCTGCAGTCAGTCAATTAGGGACGGTTTACACATCCATCCTTACTCCCAATGGCTCGTTACCCAATAAACAGTCCAGGGGTTTTGATTTTTGGTATTAATTGTGGAAGTTGGATGGCAGAAGGCAATCGTGGAATACTCAAACTTGAACTATTTACAATTGATAAGGACAACTCTCACTTGGCCTCACCAGATTACTTGTGGAAGCAGTCACACTACTTTAACCATACTGCCACGTGTATGGAAAGGGTTTAGTCTTCTTGCTCTCTCTCCAGGCAACAGATTTGATGAACTACATTATCTTCAGGACACTCTCTAGCATCCTCTTGACTGGAACCCGTCCACTGACTTTTCTAGCTGAAGGAATGGCCCCCCTCAGGAAAGGCCCTTTGACACAGATCTGTACTCACTGTATGCAGAATCAGATCCTTTCCAGTGTCTCCCTTCCAGTCAGCTCTGCAGGACCTCCAGGTTCAGTTCCTCCCTAGCTCTTTAGGCCCATCAGGTCAACCACCCGAGGCCACATGGCAACTACTACAGAGGAGGAGGCAGCTGCCCCCTCCCTCCGGGACTCCTCTTTCTAACTGAAAGACCCCAAGCACATGTGCCCTTGACATTTATACAGTATCCTAGCATGCACTGAGGCACTTTCCTCTGCCAATCACCAGGGCTTTACTAAAGGCATGTGCACTAATTTGTCAGGTTTCCTCCGACTGTCCAATATGCCTCCCTATTGGACCAGTGTGAAAAATTTCAGACAAACTGAGCTGCACCTGAGCACAATGAGCAGACCTCACTAGCAGATCCTGCCCTCTGGTAGGCAGAGAACAATATAGATTTACCTGGCAAGCTTTCTGGTAAGAAGAAAAGATCCAAAACTATATTCTCTCCCTCTAGCACCTACCTAGGATGGTGCTACATCTATATTGCTGAGACTCAATAGACCTGAATAAATCTAAGTAAAAGACGTAAGAGAGAGATTAGAACCTGTCAGTGCCCCCATTAGGGAGATTTACTATTTGTCCTGTTTATTGTTATCATCAAAAGTGAAGATAAAAAACTCCCAAATTTTGGGTTGACATTAGAACACAAATAGAGGGGAAACCTTCCAATGAGAACACCAGTTCTAGTGACCCTGAAGAGACACTGGAATTTCCTCACTGTGGAAGATTTCCCCTCAAATTGTGTTTTGGCCATGGGGCAGGAAGTGAAGAGAAATCTCCTCAATGGGACACAGATGAAAAAAAAAAAAAAAAAAAGAATTGACAAGGATTATAACCCTCCTATACTCTATCCAAAAAAAAAAAAAGTTGTGTCTTTAGTTAATTGTATTTCCACTTTTGTAGTCAAATTGGACAAAATATCACACTATATGTTTATTATTTGTTCTCATTCACATAGCATACCCAAAAAATGGTTTTAAAATATTTATTTTAGATGTTTTTCAGGAGAAGGCCTCATGGCTGACTTCAAGGGTTTTTGGATAATGTTGGAGAGAGTATGTGGGTCTCCTATCATTAATATACAACGCAAGAAGCTAAGCTTGCAAACCTCTAACCTTTTGTTAGGACAGACAGATTACAACTGATAATATTGATCTGCTTGCACAGACAGGCAGAATTAATTATGGCAAACCAGTTCTCCAGCCCCCTCCCAAACAAGGAGAACTAATACGATTTTACAGTGCTGGAATTCACAGAATAGAACAAATAAAAAGGTTAGTTGCAATTTTTAATATTTTCTTTAAGGTATGCTATGTGAATGGGAAAAATATAAAAAATATAAAGTGGGTGCAGGGGTGGCGTCAGGTGAATACTTGGGGGGGGGGGGCAGGGGGGGGGGTGCTGAAGCCCCCGAAAAAAAAAATCACGCACCCTCATCAACTCCCCCAAAATTTCCACTTAGGTGTTTCATAAAATTCACACTTTTTTTTAAAGAGGAGGGATACAGCTGCATAACCAACTGATGTTTAGATCTGACTGGCAGGGACAGATTGATCCAGTATGTTGTGCAAAGTCGCTACCTTAAAAAAACACTTGTGACACGTGGCACCTCTGCATTTGCCATGCAAAAGAAGAAAGAAGGGAATGGAGGAAGCAGTCGAGCAGAGCAGAGAGAGGGCCCAGCCCAGTATCCCAAGAGCCTGCAGGAACAGAAGGTAAGAGCTGAGCTGCTGGCTGTTTCCTTATATGTTGGACAGCTGGGGAGGGAGCAGAGCTGCTGTACAATGCAGAGAGCTGACTGAGTCCACTAGTCCTCTGACAAGAGCAGGGGGGAAGAAGGGGGGGTTTCCTGTTGTGCAAGACAGGCAGGCTGTGGTCTGAGGAGGAAGAGGAAGGGTTAGGAAGATGATTACTGAAGCCTGCAGGAATAATTCTTTTAATAAGGGAGCCACTGCTGAGCCTGAAAAGGAGGAAGGGTTGGGGGGAGACTCCACTCTCCAGTCCTCTGTCTAATTTGATATATAGCAGCAGCAGGCAGCCTGATCTGGAGTTTGGACTGCTCTAAAAGGAATCCTGCCCTGTGATCTCTGCATTCTGATTGGCCTAGGGCACTGCAACTAGCACTGCAATCATTAGAATGCCCCCCAGATTAGGAGTGCCTATGGGATCAGGAGTGCCTGTGCCTGCTGCTTACAGTATCCAAATGATGATCAAGTGTCTCTATTAGAGTGCACCTATCATTTTCCAGGTGCTGGAGGCCAATGGAGAGAGGGATTCCCTTGTGGCTAATTTTCAGAATCCCCTTGAGGTGAGAGAAGAGGAGTTGGCCACAAAGTAGCACAGGTCATCTGCGGAGTTGCTTGCAGGAGGACTCAAGAATACTGATGATTTATTAAGCAGAGGCTGTAGGCAGATAGTGCATGTGAAGTGTAACAGGTCTGTAGAATCACTGTTTTAAAAGGATAGTTGATACAAGCCGGGATCAGGAGTGCCCCCCCCCCCCCCCGATGGGCAGTCTCCAGATGCCTATTTGGGCAATTTTATCTGGGTATTTGTCCCAAAACTCTCCGAGGAGTCTGGGGGCATGTACATTGGCTTTGGGTTCCCAGAAGCTTTCTTTGGGTGGATACCCTTTCCTCCTAATCAAGTATTGGATCTGCCTACCTCATTTTCTGCAATCTAGAACAGATTCCACTAACTATTCCGTTTCCCCTTCAACAGTTACTGGTGGTGGAGTTGGTTCCACTCTACCTGGGAAACTATCTGGAATGGCTGGTTTGAGGAGAGAGATGTGAAAGACCAGGTGAATCTTGTATGACTCGGGCAGAGATAAATCGAAGGCCACTGGATTAATTTTAAGCTCAATTGGAAAAGGACCAATATATCTTGGCCCCAACTTCTTCAAAGGGCATAGCCGATTCAAGTTGGCAGTTGATAGCCATACCTCGTCCCTGACCTTAAAGGAGAGATTCCCCTGTCAGGACCTGGGCTCAAACCTGGGACCTGTTCTGTGTCTCTAGCGCTGATTCTTCTCGCTGAGCTATCCGGTATGCTAGACAGTGCCCTGCCTGATCTATTGGACAATCCTGCCTGAACTATTGGACAACCCTGCCTCATGTCCAGGTGCAAGTGGAAGAAGAATTCACATTGGATAGAATTTTTGACTCCTGTTTGCATCGTTGTAAACTGCAATACCTATTAAGATGGAAAGGCTATTGTCCACAGGAGGAATCTTGGGAGACTGAGGAGCACGTTCATGCCCCTAGTTTAATAATATAATTTCTCCAGAGATTTCCTCAAAAACCTGGCCCTAAGATGTCCAGGGGACATCCTGGGAGGAGGGGAGTACTATCAGGACCTTTTCTGTATCTGGCGTTGATTCTTCTCGCTGAGCTATGTGGAATGCTGGACATCTTCCTGCCTGAGCTATTGGATAATCCTGCCTCGTGTCTTGATTGCTATTGATCCTGCATTCTACTTGAACTACTTCTATTGCTGTTTGGAAAATGACTTTGGCTTGTGAACCTGACTATGAAACCCTCCTCCTGCATCGAACTTGGCTTGTGACCCGACTACGAAACTCTCTCCTGCACCGAACTTGACTTGTGACCCCAACACGGATTATTGGTCTAGTAATTCAGACTTTCCTATCTCTCGCAGACCTAAGAACTGAGTTTGGCATTGGTTTCCACTCATTACAGGTATTCTCCTAACATCCCCCTTTTCTTGTCAAAGAAACTCTTGTAGTTGGGCTGCGCCTTCTGTATACATTCTTGGAGGGTTTGGTAGTTTCGTTGTATAAAGGTGAGTCTGTCCTGTGTAGCAGAACTGCTGATTTGGGTATGGTTTCTGGCAGGGTGGAAGGGTGGAATCCGTAGTTGGCCCATAATGGGGACTGTTTGGTAGCAGAGTGTAATGAGTTGTTGTAGGCGAACTCTGCCAATGGAAGCAGAGAAGCCCAATTTTCTTGAGAAGCAACGTAGGTACTGCTCCAAGGTTTGGTTTGTGCACTTGGTTTGCCCGTTGCTTTTGGGATGGTAGGCTGAAGAAAGGCAGAGTTCCACACTCAGGGCTTTACAAAGAGCTCTCCAAAACCTGGACGTAAACTGTACCTCTCGTCCTGAGACTATGTTGTTGGGTAAACCATTGAGTCTCACGATCTCTTTGATGAACATGTGGGCTGTCTCTGCAGTGGAGGGTGTGCCTACCATGGGCAGAAAATGAGCCATCTTTGACAGCCAATCCACCACCACCAAGATGGTAGTGAATCCCTCAGAGGGCGTGAGATCCACAATGAAATCCATGGAGATCATCTCGCATGGGCGGTCAGGGACAGCTTGTCTTCTTAATGAGGCGTGCTCTGTTTCGGGGCATGATGCAGAAGCCCGTTCGATAACCAATTTCAAGCTGGGCAGTATTAACAAAAAATTCTGGGCAGAGAGAATGGTGCTCGGTTCAGTAGATTCAGAGAACATCCGGGATAGGGCGTCTGCCTTCCTGTCCTTGGATCCAGGTCTGTATGTCAAGTGAAAATTAAACCTTGAGAAAAATAGGGCCCATCTGGCCTGTTGGGGCCTTAGATGCTTAGCAGACCTCAAAAACTCCAGGTTCTTGTGGTCAGTAAAGATCATGACTGGGTGACTGGCGCCCTCCAACAGATATCTCCACTCTTCGAAGGCTGCATTAATTGCCAGGAGTTCTCTGTTACCTACATTATAATTCCTTTTGACCAGGCTTAATTTTTTGGAACAGAAGGATACTGGGTGCAGCAAGGCCTCTGGGCCCAGACACAGGGAGAGCACAACTACTGTTGCTAACTTTGGAAGCGTCTTCCTCAAGTATGAAAGGGAGAGCAGACAAGGTTTTCAGGCATTAAAAGTCTGCTAGGGGTTCCTGGTTCCAAAGGAAACAAGTATAAAGTCGGGGGAGCTGAGTGATCAGAGAGATGATGGTCAAAAAGCCTTTGATAAATCTCCAGTAAAAGTTAGTGAAACCAATGGATCTTTGGACTCCCTTTCTGTCTGAGGGTGCGGGTTATTCTAGAATTGCAGAGACCTTCTGGAGATCCATGGAAATCTCCTCAGTGGAGACTATGAATCCCAAGAATTGGATGGACCGCTTCTCGAACTCGCACTTTTCTGCTTTGGCGTGCAAGATGTGACTTCACAGAGTATTCAGTACTTTTTTGACATGGTCCCGGTGGAGTTCAAGTGAGGCTGAGAAGATCAAGATATCGTTAAGGTAGACAATCAAAAACAGGTCAAGGTACTCTCTGAAGATATCGTTCACTAAATGATGGAACATTGCAGGAGCATTGCATAGCCCATAAGGCGTCACGAGGTATTCAAAGTACCCGAAGCGGATTCTGAAAGCAGTCTTCCATTTGTTTCCCTCTCTAATGCGGACCAAGTTATAGGCCCTCTCAAGTCCAGCTTTGTGAACACTTGGGCTGCTCGAAAACCTCTGGAATAACTCTGGAATGAGAGGAAGAGGGTACCTGTTCTTGATAGTTATTTTGTTGAGTTCCCTCTAGTCAAAGCATGGCCGGGGCGAGTGCTCTTTCTTTTCAACAAAGAAGATGCCTGCTCCGTCAGGGGAGGAGGAGGGACGGATGAAACCCTTGGATAGGGTTTTTATCAATATATTGCCTAAGGCCCTCTAACTCTGACAGTGGTAAGATGCATGCAAAGAGAATCTCCACTCCAGGTAGCAATTTAATGAGATAGTCGTAGGACTGGTATGGAGGCAGGGTATCGGCTTTCTTTTTGTCGATGATGTCAAGTAAGTCATGGTAAACAGAAGGAACAATCTGACTGGTATCTGTTGAGGGTTGGATGGTTAGGCACACAGGACAGTTGACTTGTGTGAGGATGCCACAATGTTAGCGACAGTAGCTGGACGAGAAGATGACCTCCCCTTTGGACCAGTCGATCAATATGGTTGTTGGCCTGCAGTCAAGGTATTCCAAGAATGGCTGGGAATATGGGAGATTTAAATACATCGAAGTGGAGGAACTCCTGATGACCTGTGTCTGTGGTTGCAAGAATAGTCTCTTGGGTAACAGGCCCTGAGCTAGGTGGAGTGCCATCAGCAAGGTGTATGTCCAGTCTTTGTTTCTTGGGATGGAGGGGAATCTGTAAGTCTTTGGCAAGATTGATATCTAGGAAGCATCTGCAAGCTTCTGAGTCAAGGATTGCCCACAGTTTGACCTCCCTTCCAGTCACTTGCAAAGGGATGGAAAGAATGACGTGAGTAGACACAGTCCCGGAAAACTGGAGGAATGAAGGGTACAGGTGCCTGGACTTGGCCAAATGGCATAGTTACGCAGAAAGTGGCCCGTAGCTCCACAGTAGATACACAAGTTGGTTCTACAAGGTTCTACATTGGAGGTGGTAGAGGTTGGAGGAATAGAGGCAGGGACTATTGAAGCATAGAGTGTAGAGGGAGCCTGAGACCTGGCCAGTTCATCCTTGAGGGTCTTGGATGCCTAGACAGAATTGGTATTTTAAAGCAACATCATTCTGACCAGTATCAGCTCCCTGTCTACGGAACTCTCTGATGTAATCTTCCACCGGTCGTCTACCCTGCACAAGGGAATGAAGGGCCAATTCGGCAGTGGCGGTTCTCTGAGGATTATCATATGGCTTCAAAGAATGAGGTGACAGAGTTTACCACCTCATCCTTCCATTCAAGCAGGTTATGAGCCCAGGATTGTGGTTCATCAGATGTGAGGGAGATAATGAACCCAACTCTAACAGCCTCTAGTGCAAAAGTCCTGGGTTGCAGAGCAAAGTAAAGTTTGCAGGCGATCTTGAAGGCCCTGAACCTCAGTCGGTCTCCAGAAAAGTGCTCAGGAGTGGGGACTCTGGGTTCTGGAGGAGGCAGTACCATAGTAGATGTAGCGGAAGCAGCTGAACTGGAGGGTGCTGTTCTAGGGGAGGAGCTTGCGACTGGGTTTGGCTCAGCAGAAGTGATTGAAGCAGTGAGGGTATAGAGACGCCCTTCAAGCTGAAAGTAGCCATCTTGCAGGTTCTTGATTGCTTGTGTCAGGACAGTCATCTGTTCTGAGCTTCCAGCGAGGAAGCTCCTCTCTCAGCCTCAAACATAATGTCTGATTGATACTATCATGTACCAGGTGTTGGAGGTCAATGAAGAGAGGGCCTCCCTTGTAGCTAAGTTCCAGACTCTCCTGGAGGTGAGAGAGGAGGAGTCTGGCACACAGTAGCACATGTCGCCTGGGGAGTTACTTGCAGGAGGACTCAGGGATACTGACGTATTGAGCAGAGGCTGCAGGCAGATGGCTCCTGTTTCTTGTGACAGGTCTGTAGAATCACTGTGCCAGAAAGATAGTCAGTACAAACCAGGATCGAAGCCAGGTGGATAACAGAGCAGACAAAGGTAGGTGGGAAGTCGAGGTCAAACACAAGAAGCAGGCAGAGGGTATCCATAAGACAAGCCAGGGGCGAGGACTGGAGCAGGCAGGAGATAGGTCAGGAACAAGCTGGGTTGGTAAAAAAGGATCACAGGAGGAGCAAGGAATCACAGGAACTCAGGTAACAAGCTGAAGACCAATCAGCAACTTCAACCACTGACAGGCTTCTTGTGAAATGCTGGTGGAGATGATTGGTCCTAGAGTCCTTTTCCTACCATTGGTACACTGACAGATACTGGGTCCTAGAGTCCTTCTCCTGCTGTTGGTGCCCTGACAGCACCATCAGGCTGTAAGGGGTCACTGTCCTGCTGTGGGCACTCAATTGGGGTTGCTCTCCTGCTGTGGGCACTGGATTGTGGGTCACTTTCCTGCTCTGGGCACTATATTGGGGGTCGCTATCCTACTGTGAGCACTAGAATGGGGTTGCTGTCCTGCTGTGGGCACTGGATTGGTGTTGCTGTCCTGCTGTAGGCACTGGATTGGAGGTCACTGTCCTGCTGTGGGCACTAGATTGGGGGTCGCTGTCCTGCTGTGGTCACTGGATTGGGAGTCACTGTCTTGCTCTGGGCACTGGATTGTGGGTCACTGTTCTGTTCTGGCCACTGGATTGTGGGTCACTGTTCTGTTCTGGCCACTGGATTGTGGGTCACTGTTCTGCTCTGGGCACTAGATTGCGGGTCGCTGTCCTGCTGTGGGCACTGTATTGATGGTTGCTGTCCTGCTGTGGGCACTGGATTGGGAGTCACTGTCCTGCTGTGGGCACTGGGTTAGGAGTCGCTGTCCTGCTGTGGGCACTGGATTGGGGGTTGCTGTCCTACTGTTGGCACTGGATTGGGGGTCGCTGTCCTGCTGTGGGCACTGGACTGGGGATTGCTGTCCTGTGGGCACTGGATTGGGGGTCGCTGTCCTGCTGTGGGCACTGGATCGGGGGTCATTATCCTGGTGTGGGCACTGGATTGGGGGTCGCTGTCCTGCTGTGGGCACTGAATTGGAGGTCGCTGTCCTGCTGTGGGTACTGGATTGGAGGTCGCTGTCCTGCTGTGGGCACTGGACTGGGGATTGCTGTCCTGTGGGCACTGGATTGGGGGTCGCTGTCCTGCTGTGGGCACTGGATCGGGGGTCATTATCCTGGTGTGGGCACTGGATTGGGGGTCGCTGTCCTGCTGTGGGCACTGAATTGGAGATCACTGTCCTTCTGTAGGTACTGGATTGGAGGTTGCTGTCCTGCTGTGGGCACTGGACTGGGGATTGCTGTCCTGTGGGCACTGGATTGGGGGTCACTGTCCTGCTGTGGGCACTGGATTGGGGGTCATTGTCCTGCTGTGGGCACTGGACTAGCGATTGCTGTCCTGCTCTGGGCACTCTAAGGGGGAGTTTGGACACTGTAATCTACAAGGGCACTCCTAATCTAAAGGTAAGATCCTGTCCTAAAGGAGGACTCCGGGTTAAGGGAGAGCTCTGATCTAAGAAGCAAAGAGGATATGTAGCGCAGAGATATCAGTACCCAGGGGAATACATGAATTCCACACAGACTGAGAAAGTCGATAAAGTCCTTGAAAAAGTCCAAAGTCTATGGGATATCCACACTTCAGGCACATTTCAGGCAGCTTGTTCTAATGAGTGGAAGCAGAACTCCATGCTGTGCAAACAATAAAAGGAGAGACAGACAAGTGCCTTCTGAGTGTAGTAGTGTATAAAAACAGGATTTATTGTGCTTACATTAAGAAACTCAAAGGATGACTGTACAAAAACTGCTCATCTATCCTCCGCTATCCAGGCGTCCGAACAGCCCGACTCCTGGGGGACGCTGTGCGTGCACTCCTTGATGCTGTCCCCTGCAAGGATCTGGAGTCTTCTTGGTTCCATTGATTTATTGATGTTATGCAATTTTTTGCTTGTTGTATAATTTGTTTCCTGCACTACCATGTTTCTACATGTTTTTATTATTATGTTCTAATAAAACTATATTTACAAAAAATATTTTACTATATTTCAGTAGTGCCTTTAAAATCCCAAACCTTTTGGGGGAAATTCTTGTTGTAGCTATACGATTTAGGGATGTGGCACAAGTAATAGAGAGCACTTACTGGGAATTCTTTTTTTTTGGTACCGTTGACGTCATGTTCGCCTCCCACCCTGTACCCAGGAAAACTCTGGATCCTTGCAGGGGACACTTCTCTGGAGTGCATGCATGGCGTTCCCCCCTTCCATCCCTGCAGGAGTCGTGCTGTTTGGAGGCCCGGACAGCGGAGAATAGGTGAGCAGTTTTTGTACAGTCATCTGGTGAGTTGCTTAACCACTTGCCGAATGCCCCACGCAGATTTACTGCAGCAGGGCGGCCTCGGCTGCGCATAATCACGTAGATTAGACACAGCGGGAGCCAGACCGCGGGAGGAGCGGGCTCGATTGCCGCTGGCCTCCCGCTATCTTCAGCTAGAGTGACAGAAGAGCCGCCTGATTATGTAAACAAAGCAGGTGGCTTTTCTGTCAGAGAGGCAGGGAAAGATCGTGTGATTCAGCTAAGCTGAATCACCGATCTCTCTCTGCCTCTGTCCAACCCATCCCCCCACACAGTTAGTAAGCACAAAAGGGAACTCATTTAACCCCTTGATCACCCCCAGTATTAACCCCTTCCCTGCCAGTGATGTTTATACAGTAACAGTGCATATTATTTAGCACTAATTACTGTATTATTGTCACTGGTCCCCATAAAATGTCAAAAATGTCAGTTAGGTGTCCGATCTGTCCGCCGTATTGTCGCAGTCCCGAGTAGCTGCCACTACTAATAAAAAAATAAATAAATAAAAAGTCCATAAATCTATCCCGTAGTTTGTAAACGCTATAACTTTTGTGCAAACGAATTAATATACGCTTTTTGGGATTTTTTTTTACCAAAAATTTATAGCAGAATACTAATTGGCCTAAAATGATTAAAAAAATTCGATTTTTACATTTTTTTTATTAGGAATGTTTTGTAGCAGAAAGTAAAATATATTGTGTTTTTTCAAAATTTTCGCTATTTTTTGTTTAAAACGCAAAATCTAAAAACTGCAGAGGTGATCAAATAACACCAAAAGAAAGCTCTATTTGTGGGGAAAAAAGAATATCAATTGTATTTGGTCACACGACCACGCAATTGTCAGTTAAAACAACGTCATAAATAAATGGCAGAGAAAGATCTACATATCCTAATTCCATTTTATTATACAATCAAATAGTTTAAAACATATCCACTCACATGGTATAATAGGCACAAAAGTGGAACTGGATCAATCTGATTGATCAGAAATTAGATGTGGAGTGAGGAGTATTATGTTATAAATACACATACTACATCACCTGAAGATATCCTTTGATAACGCCCTGTGGGAGTGGCGAAACGCGTCCGTTGAAGTCATTCCCGGCCGGTGAGACGCAGGTCACTGTGGACTTATGATTTCGGTTTATGCTTTTTTTTCTTATACCATGTAAGTGGATATGTTAAAAAAATATTTGGTTTTATAATAAAACAGAATTTCGATATGTTGATCTTTCTCCGTGTATGAGCATCCCATTCCCCAGTAATTAAGGAGTGAGGAAGGAGGACTACAAAGCCCAGCAGACCCAGGATATCTGCACAAGCAGCACAAGCTCGGAATGAGGTATATGGATGCCCTCCCGGCAATTTAGGCCATCTTTTTGCTATAGTGCGGGCGCACACAGGTAAAAAGCATTTGACTAAATGCTCGAATGCATTAAAGTTTAACTAGAGGCAACTTTTTTATTTTTGTTTGTTTTAAATAGAAAGGCCCATTAAGTAATTTCACCCTCTCCCCCCTTATTTGTCCTGTTTAACATTATTGAGGTGAAATCTTCTAATGGGGGACATTAGTTCTGGTGACCTGGGGGTCCCCAAGGAATCCCCTTACTTTGCAGGTATTTCCTCTCACTTTCTGTTTAGCTACAGTATGGGACACGGAGTGAAATCTCCACAATTGGACACAGATAGCAGAAAAAATGTGATAGGGGTTATAACCCTCCCTTGCTCTACGCAAAACGACAAGCAAAGTTTTGCCTATAGTTCTACTTTAATTTCTGAATTGTCCGCTCCCCCTAGTGGCCAGAATACAAAATAGCTTTCTGAAATACCTCAATGAGAACAGACAGGTGCATCTCATAAAATTAGAATATCATCAAAAAGTTAATTTATTTCAGTAATTAAATTCAAAAAAGCAAAACTCCATATATTTTATATAGATGTGTTACACACAGAGTGATATATTTCAAGCATTCCTTTCTTTTAATTGTGCTAATGTCTTACAGCTAATGAAAACCCATCATTCATATATCAGAAAGTTAGACTATTACATAAGACCAATAAAAAAAAAAAAAATAATAATTTTTAATACAGAAATGTTGGCTTACTAAACAGTATGTCTATCTACAGTATAGTATGCACTCAATACTTCTTCAGGGCTCCTTTTACATGAATTACTGCATCAATGCTGCATGGCATAGAGGCAAAGAATCTCCTAGTAGAGGGCTGCGCTAACTTTGGACCTAAAAAAAACAAAAAAACACAGTGGACCAACACCAGCAGATGATATGGCTCCCGTAATCACCATGGACTGTGGAAAATGTTGCATTTAGAAATCAAGGTCCCAGAGTCTGGAGGAAGAGTGAAGAGGCACAGAATCCAAGTTGTATGAGATCCAGTGTGAAGTTTCCATAGTCCGTGATGACTTGGGGAGCCATTCATCTGCTGGTGTTGGTCTGCGGTGTTTTATCAAGTCCAAAGTCAGTGCCGTCTTCTACCAGGAAAATCTAGAGCAATTCATGCTTCCCTCTGCTGACCAGAATTATTGAGATGCTGATTTCATTTTCCAGCAGGACTTGGCACCTGTCCACACTGCCAAAATTACCAATACCTGGTTTAATGATCATGGTATCTCTGTGCTTGATTGGCCAGCAAACTCGCCTGACCTAAACCCCATAGAGAATCTGTGGGGTATTGTCAAGAGGAAGATGAGAGACACCAGACCCAATAATGCAGATGAGCTGAAGGCCGCTATCAAAGCAACCTGGGCTTCCATAACATCTCAGCAGTACCACAGGCTGATCTCCTCCATGCCACACTGCATTGATGCTGTAATTCATGCAAAAGGAGCTCCGACCAAGTATTGAGTGCATATTATATTGTGCATGGGCATACATTTCAATAAGACAGCATTTCTGTATTAAAAATCTTTTTTTTTTTTTATTGGTCTAATTTTCTGTGATACTGATTTTAGTTTTTTCACTGGCTGTAAGCCATAATCATTAAAATTAAAAGAAAGAAATGTTTGAAATATATATTACTCTGTGTGTAACGCATCTATGTAAAATATGAGTTTCACTTTTTGAATTGAATTACTGAAATAAATTAACTTTGATGATATTCTAATTTAATGAGATGCACCTCTATATTGCATTTACATACAGTACATGTATGCTTTTGAAATTTGGCAAATGAATGGTTTAGATAGAAATCCCAAACTTGTATTTCCATGTTTGTAGCCACATTAAGATAACTACTTTATTTGTTACATTTTGCAGATTTACCTTGGCCAATGCTGTGCCTTAGTACTCTAACTTTTTAACTAGTTCCCATCCGCGCTACAGCCTATATACGGCTGCAGCGCGGACTCGAATTTTCGGGAGGCCGTTCTTAAACGGCCTCCCAGTGACACGCCCCCCGCGCGCTCCCGCGAGCGCGCAGCGGGGAGAATCTGTGTCGGCCGTGTCCCTTGGACACGGCCGATCACAGATCGTGGTGAATGGCCAATCACAGCGGCCATTCACCACGTGATCGGATCATCCAATGAGAGATGATCTCATATGTAAACATATGAGATCATCTCTCATCGCCGGCGCTCCTTCCTCACACGGAGCCTGCAGTGTGAGGAAGGAGGGAGAGCTGCACAGCGCCAGGGACAAAGAGACATGTAATCAGGGCACTGATCACCAGTGCCCTGATTACTAAAAGGTAAAAAACATACACAGTGCCCCCCCATCAGTGCCCACAGTGCCCGCCATCAGTGTCCCCCATCAATGCCCACAATCAGTGCCCATAGTGCTGCCAGTCAGTGCCCATCAGTGCCTGCTCATCTATGCACTGATAAGCACTGACTGGCAGCACTATGGGCACTGAGTGTGGGCACTGATGGTGCTGCCCATCAGTGCTCATCAGTGCCACCCGTCAGTGTCCATCAGTGCCATCCGCCAGTGCCCATCAGTGCCGCCTTTCAGTTCCCATCAGTGCCGCCCGCCAGTGCCGCCTCTCAGTGCCCAGCAGTGCCACCTCAGTGCCCAGCAGTGCCACCTCTCAGTGCCCAGCATTGCCGCCTATCAGTGCTCATCAGTGCCGCCTATCAGTGCCGCCTATCAGTGCCACCTATCAGTGCCGCCTATCAGTGCCACCTATCAATGCCGCCTATCAGTGCTCATCATTGCGGCATATTAGTACCTCCTCATCAGTGCCCATAAGTGCCACCTCATCAGTGCCCATAAGTGCCACCTCCTCAGTGCCCATCAGTGCCCATCAGTGCAGCCTATCAGTGCCCATCAGTGCCGCCTCATCAGCGCCCTTCAGTGAAGGAGAAAAATTTATTTTCAAAATTTACTCACAGAAAATAAGAAAAACTTTTTTTTTTTTCAAAATTTTCTGTCTTTATTCTTTTTTTTTTTGTAAAAAATAAAAAACCCAGAGATGATTAAATACCACCAAAAGAAAGCTCTATTTGTGTGAAAAAAATGATAAAAATTTCAAATGGGTACAGTGTAGCATGACCGCGCAATTGTCAGTCAAAATGTGACAGCGCTGAAAGCTGAAAATTGGCCTGGATGAGAAGGGTGTTTAAGTGCACAGTAGGCAAGTGGTTAATTAGAACAAAAATACGTTTTCTCGTGCTATGTAAAGGTAAAGAGGGCACTGGTGAGAGAATATTTACCATAATTAACCCTGTTGGTACTTTTCTGGAAGATGTGTTGTAAAATACAGTGGAACACTCTGTTGAACACATAACATTTGGCTGTGAAGGAATATGTCTGAGGGATTGCAGCAGACCCAGTAAGGTCTATTTACTAGTCAGGAGGCTTGAAACTGTTTTTGCTGGACTTTTGCTTTTAGACTGTGTTTCTTACCCCTGCACGGGAATCCTCTTGTTTGCTGTACACACTGAAATGGAAAGAATTATATCGGCGCAAGCATTCAATATAGCCAAGCTGCTGAACACCCAGGTACAAAAAACAACACCAGATATAGATACAGTAAAAAAATGATGGTGCAGCGCTACAATCACAATAAGGATAAATAAATGATTACATATTCATAAAAGTCCATAAATAAAATCATAAAAAATTTGATGAATAAAATCTTCTATAAACAAGAGAAAGTCCATCCAGGCTTGTAAGACCCAAAGTGCACAGTGCTGTAAACTAGTCAAAAAGGTGCTCCCACTCATATCCTCCACCAGTAAAAACACAGCATATAATGATATCCATGCACTGGCCTCTGGATGCAACACTTAAGACAGTAGGAACACAGATATCCACTTTCCAAATGGGCACATTATTCCTCTTGTCAATCAGAAGATCATGGTCCCCCAATGAATGCAAAGATAAGGCAAACCATAGCGTAATACTGAGCATCTGCCGGTCCGGTCTGCCACACTGCTTGGAAACGAAGGTAGGAAGTCACACAGCTATTATCAGTTATACCTTCATTCACCTGTTTATCTGCAGTCTTCTTTTCTCTACATCTGTTCAAAGTGCTGAGTTCATAAAGCTTGTCTGAGAGTTCTCAGCTGTTACTTCAGGTTTCCTCACCTCCCAGCTCCTCTACTCTGATTTGCTGAGAAGATCTTCTCAGTTCCTACTGTCTTAAGTGTTGCATCCAGAGGCCAGTGCGTGGATATCATTATATGCTGTGTTTTCACAGCTCTCAGGTGAGAGGCTGGTACTACTGGTGGAGGATATGCACTTGTGAGCACCTTTTTGACTTGCTGTACACACTGACCAATAAACATGGGCAGGAAGCGCTCTTACTTTGCAGCTTGGATTACCTCTATGCAAGGTCTCCATTTGAAGCTGAACCCTATACCTATATACCTATACCCTATATACCTATATCTTTAACTGAAAAGGGATTCTTTATTGCATGCATACATTGGCCCATCATGGCACAAAGTTTGTATTAGTTAGTCTTAATTGCTGGGGAAGGTAAAAAGCACTGAAGTAGTCGGCGCTACTACAATGACAGATGAAAACTTCTGGGACATACTCAAATTCTGTGTGTGGGTTCTTTTCTGCCCACTGATGACAGGGGGTCGGTTGCTCTGCCCTGCTGCTATTCATAGAATGCCTTGTATTTTTTTCAATAAGTACAAGGTGTTCTCTGATTGGAGAAGGCGGAGAGGAGGGGCAATGACATCAGAATCTAATCAGAAAACACCTCAATAAACACTTTAAGTCTGGACACTTTGAAACCCTTCCTGTCCGGGTAATTTCTCAGCTTTCAGTGCTGTCGCTAAATGACAATTACTTAACCATGCAACACTTGACCCTTGATGCATTTTATATAATTTTTTTTAACCTCTTGCCGACCGCCGGACGACTATTTACTGCAGGGGTCAGCCCCTCACAGGCAGAGCGACGTAGTACTACGTCCCTAGCCTGTGAGGGTCTAGGGAGCGAGCGCGCGCCCCTGAAGGCGCGGTTCCGCTCCCGCTCGGTCACGGACCCCCCTGCGCGTGTGACATCGGGTCTGCCGGTCACTCGGCGATCGTCGGTGCAGAGGGAGAAAGGCAGGCGGCTAATGTAAACAAGCCGCCTGTCATTCTCCTCTGTGTATGAATGGTGATCATACGGTTCTACTATGTAGGACCGTTGATCACTGTTCATACACCTCAAGCCACAGCCAATCACAGTTAGAATCACACCCCTAGGGACACACATAGCCCCTCCCTCTCAAAAAAAGTTAACCCCTTCACTGGCAGTGTAATTTTACAGTAACAGTGCATATGTATAGCACTGATTACTGTAGAAATGTCACTGGTAACCCCAAAAGTGTCAGAAATGTCAGTCAAGGGTCCGATCTGTCCGCCGCAATGTCGCAGTACCGCAAAAAAAATCGCAGATCGCCGCCATAACGCGTTAAAAAAAAAAGCAACAAAAATGACAAAAATCTTTCCCTTTGTTAGTAAACGCGATAACTTTTGCGCAAACCAATCAAAATACGCTTTTTGCGATTTTTTTTACCAAACATATGTAGCATAAAACAAATTGTCCGAAAATGTTAAAAAATTTTGATTTTTACATTTTTTTTGGGGGGAATTTCATATAAAAAAATGTGAAAAATATTGTTATTTTTGCAAAATTTACGTTCTTTTTTTGTTTATAGCGCATTATGATCAAAAAAATCGCACAGGTGATCAAATACCACCAAAAGAAAGCTCTGTTTGTGGGAAAAAAAGGACGTCAAATTCGTTTAGGTACAGCATCGCACGACCGCGCAATTGTCCGTTAAATTCACGCAGTGCCGAATCGCAAAATAGGCCCTGGTGAGGAAGGGGGTAAAATCTTCCCGGGCTTAAGTGGTTAAGGAGATAGAGCTTTCTTTTAGTGGTATTAAATCATCACTGGGTTTTTTTTTTTTTGCTATAAATGAAAAAAATACAGAACATTCTGGGGAAAAAAAACATGTTTTTCTTAGTTTTGGTTATTACATTTTGCAAATAAATGATCTTTCTTCATACATTTAGGCCAGAATGTATCCTCCTACATTTGGTAAAAATAACCCAAATCAGTGTAAATGATTTAGTCTGTGGGAAAGTTTTAGAGTCTGCATATATATATATTTGAAAATTGATCAATCTTGATGTACCGACTCATTTTTTGAAGCCCTAAAATGCCAGCAAAGTGCAAATACCCTCCCAAATTACTCCTTTTTGGAAAGTAGACAGTCAAAAGCACGAGTAAGAAACATGGTGATTTTTTTGAAGTTGTAATGTTTGCCAATTTCTTTTTTCACAAAGTTGTAATTTTAACAAGTTTTTTCACACACAGCATAGGAAGACTATTAATTAAACCCTAAAACACATTCTGCTGCTCCTCCTGTGACATCATATTGGGTTCATTTTTACCACTAACAAGTCTGATGTTTGCTTTTTGATTCTGAACCTAATTGTACGCAGGGTATCTATTTCTGTGCTCCCAGTAGCAGTACAGTATGCATTTGCTTAACCTGGTGTGTCGGTGGGGCTGAGGTTGTTCTCAAGGCAGAACTCGCTGAGAGATATAGGTAAACACCTGCAATATTCTGACTAACAGTAACTAACAGATCTGAACTTTCTTTTATCAAGCAACAGTATATAAGACAGTCCTAACCTGCTACAACAGTAGGGATCCATCGATTATCGGCAAGGCCGATATATCCAGGGCCAATATTGACTTTTGCCGATATATCTGGCCGATATTGCTGATACTCCAAATATTGCTCATTTGAGGGTAAAATGATGTCACATTGCATTATTCCGTTTACAAATGTTATTGAATATGCCACTCACACATGTACAAAATAAAGATATAAGCAATGAAGTGATGTCATGACATCACTTCCGGGTACTGGCGTCAGATAAAAAAAAATGACAGCTTTCAAAACAGCCAAACTTGGCGTTTTGAATGATTTTAAGTGCAGGGGAGGGGTTTGGGGTCTTTTAGACCCCCAGATACCTCCACAAGAGTACCTGTCAAGTGATAAAAATAAAAAAGTTTTTTTTTAAATTAAATGTAGGAAAATATTGACCCATATCGGCCGATACCGATATGCAATGGCCAAAATATCGGTATCGGCAACGAAAAACCGATATCGGACGATCACTATATAACAGTCTGCTTTTTGTCACACTGACCAGTGAATGATGAATGTAAAACGTTGGCTGGTAACGTTTGGGGCCCTTGAAGAAAGCACAACAGTTCCCAGCAGACAACAGATTAACTTGTATGATGTTAGTCTCTTACCAGACCCAGGGCACCCTCTCTGGGTCTCTGGAAAAAAGCAGTGATTCAGTAAAAGTCCAGTTCAAGTCAGACAAAAAACAAAGTTGCTGTGATCTCTCCTCTTTCAATCCTGCTGGGACAGTCCCTCTTTTACTTCCTTTCAAGCAGGGTGCTCTCTAGTACAGTCTGACACCTGCAAGAAGATTATTTTAAATGCATGGGCTATTAGGCACTCACCACAATTGTAAAAAAAAAAATAGGTAACATAATTTATTGATTTAAAATCTTATAAAAAGACATAAACTATATTAAGACAGTACACCTTAGATTTAGGGAGGTTATTCCCCATATGGTGGTATTGAACTATTAGAATCTGATGAGTATAAATAGGAGTTCCACTATCCTTTTAATATTGGCTCAACATGTTTCACAGTGAACTGCTTCTTCAGGAGCTCTTGGCTGCAGGGTGAATAGAACTCCTTCTTTCAGAAAATTCAACACATAGAATACAGAG